>NC_069377.1:7575757-7878787 GCF_021730395.1 Mercenaria mercenaria | reverse complement strand
TAGCCTAAAAATGTTTTCGAGCAAAAAAAAAAAAAAAAAAAAAAAAAAAAAAGAAGATAACGGGCGTAATCCATAGTTTCCACAGTTTACGCTCGTGAACCAAAGTTTACGTCCGGTAAACTAGTTTTCTCTATTGAAAATGAATTTCACGAGCTTGAATCTATGTTTACGAGCGTAGACCTTGGTTCACGAACGTGAACCTATGTTAACGACCGTGAACTTGGGTTTACATCCGTGAACATGGTTTTACGAACGTAAACATAAGTTCACGCTCGTGAACATAGGATAACGACCGAAAATCATAGTTTTGTTCGAGAAACATATAGTTTATCGAACGTAAACTTAGTTTCACGTTCGTAACTATGGTTCAAGTTCACGGTCGTTAACATAGGTTCACGGTAAAAAAATTAGGATTAACGGTCGATAAACTAGGTTTTTCAAACGTAAGAGCATGTTAGGCACACGGTCATAAACATGGGTTCACGTTCGTAAAAGAAGGTTCACGCTCGTAAACATAGATTCACGGTCGTAAACCCCTGCTCACCTATGAAATCCATAGTTGATTTTATAATTCTAATATATCGATCGTAAACCATGGTTTACATTTGATAAACTAGGTTTCTCGACTGAACTACAAATTTCGGTCGTTATCCTTTGTTTACGGTCGTTTTCCTGAACCCCAGTTCACGTTCGTAAACTATGTTTATGAGCGTGAACTTTGGTTTACTAGCGTAAACCTATGCTTACGAGCGTTTGTTTTTACCGTGAACCTGGTCAGTTGGCATGCAATATAGATACACCAATATATTATATACAGCAAAATATTTCTTAGCCTAACCCAGGTCTACCGAGTCATTTTTAACGAAAAGCTATTATCTGACAAGTATACAAATGTTATACTGATTAGAGTAAAGTATTATGTGAGTATTTTAATAAAGTTGACCGGAAATATAGTTCGCCCGTCACGAATTTTCTGCCTGCAAAGTGTTTATTTTATCCTTTTTTTCTATTTCAGAAATGGCAGTGTCGGGACGTAAATTGTCAGATATCCACGGCTCAGCTTCACTAGGTTCTGCAGAGGACTTTGACAAAAGTTGTGAACCTTGCCTTTTCGTTGGTCAGCATGTAGGAGGTCATGGATTTTGTGTGGAATGCCAGGAATATCTATGCAAAAATTGCTTTGAGTGTCACAAGAAGACAAAAGCAACACGGAATCACCAGCTTCTTGATAAAGACAACGTTGGTAAAAATGCAACTACCAGTAAAGATTCCGATGAATGCACAGAAAAATGTTCTGTGCATAAAAAGGAAATAATTAAATTCTTCTGTCCAACACACAAAGCGCTTGGCTGTAATGACTGCGTCATCTTGGATCACAGGACATGTAACATTGACTACATACCTGACAAATGTTCAGATATAGGGGACAGTGAGGAATACATGGATATCATGAAGAAATTAAAAGAAAAAGTGAAAGAAGCAGAAGATGTTTTGAAGAAAGCTGAAGTGAGAGATAAAGAGATAGATAAATGCCATGCTGGTATTATCAAGGAAATCCTCAACTTCAGGAAGGAAATAAATGAACGCCTAGATCAACTACAGCAAAATATTCAGAAAGATGCTGACAAAAAGAAATCCGACGATAAAAAAGTAATTCAGAGAGTAGTTGATGAATGTGCCAATATTTCTACTGTAATCAAGAAATTGCAGTCAAGTCTACAAGCTAATAAAAATGCACGGCAAAACGGGCAACTTTACATCAACATTAAACGAGCTGAATGCAAAATAAATTCATATGCAGTAAAGAAGGCAGATGAACATTTAGCAAAGTCAGATATGCAATACTCATTTGAACAAAATGCTAATCTTGAAAACATGTTGTCTAAACGCGACACATTTGGGAAGTTAAACCTCTCTTCTAGTCTGGTCGTTCCATCTGAGGAGAAAATATACAAAGAAAAATATACCTTAACACATAAAGGATTGATAAATATAAAAACAAAGTCAGATAAGACTAACTGCTATATCACAGGATGTGCTGTCTTGTCCTCAAACAAACTGGTGCTGGCTGATCACAGGAAGCTTAAAGTTGTAGACATTCGGAATAAGGCTGTCATTGAAGAGAAAGTACTTAATTTTCAACCATGGGACATTGCCGTAATGCCTCGGGATCATATTGCAATAACAAATCCAAATGAGAGAGCGATATATTTAATGTCAACATCCGGTCAGTTGTCAGAAGTCAAGAAGATTCCAGTTAAAGACAAATATATGGGTATAACTTATCATCAAGATCATCTCTATGTTGTTTGCCAGGGCCCTTACAGTGTACTGATATTGGATACACAAGGTAATGTCCAGAACACAATCTCCCTGAATAATGACATATTTAATAACCCACACTATATTGTGGTAAGTGAGGATTCCAGACATATCTATATCAGTGACTGTGGTAGCTACTGTATAGTCAGTATAACATTACAAGGTGATGTATCAGCTGTATACAAACACGAGGAACTTAGTGGACCAAAGGGAATGGTGATGTTAGATGATGGATCATTGCTGGTGTGCTGCTGGACTGGTACCATTCATCATATATCAGGAGACTTGAAGCAAGGTCAGATAATGATAGATCGTCTATCATACCCACAATCTATATGCTACAGTCATCATCATGATGAAGTTTATACTGGCTGCTATGCTAATCAGCTGAGAGTGTATAGTATGAAATGAACTACATAAACAGCATAATAAACATTAAATTCCATGTAAACAGTTATTACATTACAAGTCGGTTTATCAATAAATGTCTGATGCTAACTTCTATGTACAGAAAAAATTGTGGTCAAATTACAAAATGACTTTGTAAAAAAGAAACATATTAATACTTTATATATAGAAAATTTAGTTTTATTATATTCATATGTATTTGGTTTAATTTCTTGAATCCTATATTGATATATTTAGCATTTCAAAATGTAATCAATATGATAACTATGATTTATTGATTTCTGAAATGCAAAACTAAACAGTTTTTTCGGGAAATCCTCAAATATATATGATATGTAATAGTAATTTCTTCCTAACATGTTGCACTGTTATTCAGCATTTTCCTCTTTCTTCTTCTAAACATGATATCTTTCCAAAATTTGAATGTTGTTGTTTTTTTGTTGTTTCACGGTTGTTGTATATATGACATTAAGTATAAACGTTCTGAAAAATAACACACTTTGCGTTTGGTGAATCATTTTATTTAGAAAAGATATCTGTAGTACGAAAAAATTGAGAAAAAGTTTAATGCATGGGTGTTTGGCCGATACGGTCAAAGTGTTTGATTTTCAAATACAGTTTTCTTTAATCAATTCTCAACAAGAAAAAGAAATAAAAAGAAGGTCTTCAAGACAGATTTTATGCAAATTTACATTTTACCTTTGTGTGACATTTTTAAGTGCGAAACTGAACGTCAATTTTTTATTGCTCTTCAATCTTTTGCAGCAAATCAGAGTTGAATAACAAAGAATACCTGGTTTCCTAGATAAGAAATGTGGTGAAATCGCGTGTAAGACAAAACTATAATTCATATCTAATTATTCTAAAGAAGACGAAAACACCAATTTGTATCGTTAATATTATGTTATAATATTATATGACTTTAAAGAGATTTTTTGATATGCCAGATAACATTATCTTGTATCACATTTTAATTGCATTTTCAACCTGAATACTCAAGAAATCCGACATGTTCGAATCTCCACTTTTATGTATGACGTTAAAGTCGTATGATAATTTTTGACTTCGGATTATTGTAGATATTTTCAATGAATTTCGCAACAGTGGTCACATTAAACTTATGTCCATATAAGTATATATGCCAATGTTCTACACTCCAAACTAGTGCTAAATTCTCTCTTTCTTGCTGAGAATATGAATTTCTTTCAACGTCTGTCAATGATCTGCTTGCATAGCACTTGTAGCATTATTGCGGCTATTCCAACGGGACTTGCATCTGTGATGATCTGTGTTTCCTTATTAGGATCAAAGTAGGTCACTGCTGAGAATCGATTTCAGCTTAAGGAATGCTTCTTCTTGTTCATTTTGCCGTGTCCATTTTGCGTTTTTCTTTATCAGGCGTCTTAGAGGCTCTGCAATTGTGCTGTAATTTTGAATGAAGCGCGACACATAATTTGTCATAGCTAAAAAGCTTCTCACCTCTGGCATATTCTTGGGTGGTGGTGTGTTCTTGATGGTTGAAACCTTCTTTTGGTCTGCCAACATGCCGTCTTCACCAAATACATAATTATCCAAAAAACTCTAATTTGTTCTGGTTGAATTCACATTTCTTTTTATTTAGCGTAATGTTCATTTGCTGTAGTCGCTTTAAGACTGCTTCAAGCCTTCTGTCATGCTCTCTTTGGTTTCTAGCATATACGATTATGTCATCCGAAATATTTTTCACACCATCTAATCCCTCTAGAGTCGTACTTAAAGCGTTTTGGAAAATTTCCGCCGCACTATTTATACCAAAGCTTAGGCGTTTGTATCTTCTCAGTCCAATATGTGTTGTGAATGTCGTAATGTTTCGTGATTGTTCTGATAGTTCCAGCTGCTGATATGCCTGATTCAAGTCTAATTTAGAGAACACTTTAGCACCGTTTAAGTCCACGATCATATCATCGATAGTAGGAATTATATGTCTTGTGCGTTTTATTGCTTGGTTAGGCAATCTCATGTCAACACAAATCCTTATTTGGTTTGTTTTGCTTTTGGGCTTCGGAGCCACCACTATCGGTGATACCCAATCTGTCGGCCCATCTACTTTCTCAATGATATCTAACTCTTCAAGCCTTTGGAGCTCATCTTCAACTTGTTTTCTCAGGTGAAAAGGTATGCATCTGTGCGGCTGGGTGACAGGTTGAACATTTTTGTCAACATACAACTTTACTTCAGTGTCTTTCATTTTTCAAATACCCTTGAAGACAGATCCATATTTATCGCAAAGTTCATCGACCTTATTCTGTGTTATGACACTTATTTCAGGAATAACCTGGAGATCAACAGATGTCAAATAAGATAACAAGTTGCCACTTTTACCTTTTGCCACATATACTGGAGCTGTTGTGATCTTGTGTTTGGTTTCAATTGTAGTCTGGAACTTTCCTAATAAGTCCACTTTATCAGCACCATAAGCATATACTTTCTTGTCTACCTTACAGAGAGTCACTTTATTTTTTAGCTTGCTGTATGTCCTTTCATCAATTACATTTATAGACGACACTGTGTCTATCAATGCCTTGACAGACTGGCCGTTTATTTGGATGGTCAAATTAGGTCTTGATGACTGCAACGAATTCACTGATAATCCAAATATGCTATTTTCATTTTCACTTTCGCTTCTATTTTCACATTCAGTTTCGCTTTGAGAGCTTTCACCATCCATTCTGTTTACGTTTTTTCTACGATATCTCTGCTTGGACCTGCACACTTTCTCAAAATGACCTTTCTTTTTGCAGCATGTGCACGTCTTTCCGTCCGCCGGACATTTTCCTGATTGATGTGGGTATTCGTATCCACAATATTTGCATGTTGCCTTCTTTCTGGTCGGATAAGACTTGTGTTTTGTTAATGCTGACTTGTGTTTCGATTTCATGACATTCACTGCAGCTTTCTTTGAACTGTTCTTAATTTCGGACGCGTGTAGATCCGATAGTTCCAGGGCACGTGCTTCCTTTATTTAATTGTCCAACGTGAGATCATCTCGTAAAGCCTTCCTACGTAACCGTGTGGAGGTACAACCTTGAATGATTTGTGATTTAATTTCTTTGTCTGAGTCTTGAAATTCGCAATTCCTCTTAATGCCCTCAATCGCGTGTGAAAACTGTCTACGTTTTCGCTCGAGTCCTGTTTTGCCTGTCGACATTTGAAGATTTCGTACTCAGTGCCCTTTTTTGGTGCGAAATATTCAGTCAGTTTTGTTTTTTTGCGGTTTCATAATCGTCCCCGGTGCCAAAATATCAGTGTTATTGATAAATGACAGTTATTGTAACAAAGGTATCCAAAATAGTGTTCTAAACTTTTAAGTTCCTGCTTATATGTGTAAACATAAATTCCAGCGTTTTTTGAAAGTACACATTTTATTTCAATTTATTGTAAGTCAACTTATTTTTATCCTCGTCGCCATTGTACCGTATTGAGAAATGAGTAACTCGATAAAACTACTCTACAAGTTTATTTACTAAGGTACTACAAGTGGTCATATCGCATGCATGTATTCAACTAACATATAATGTTATCAGAGAGACATCCTTCTGCTAGGGAGCTAGTGGGAGGAGCTGCTATAACTTGATTGACATTGTATTTAACAACACTACAGCTACGAGGTATTTTTGTGTAAACAAGGGTGTTGCATTGATGATATGAGCTGATGAGTGGCATTTTTACACCTGACAGTCATAATCGGAAAAAAAGAGATTGATCATTTCCTGAGGAGGCGTCCGATTAAAAAAAAGCAAAATATCAAATATGGATCAAAGTTTATGTGAAACTGAAACAAGTACAGATACCACAATGGCACATACAGAAATGACAGGCTCGCCAGCTAACTTAACAATAGATACAAATACGATACAAGCAATAGCGCTTGCTCTTAAAGATACAATTGAAGCCAATGTAAACGAAATGATGCAGAAGTCAATTGAAACTATTGTGCAAGGTGTAGTCTCCGGATTGCAAACTCAAATCAATAAATTGCAAGCTCAAAATTAGACGCTTAAATCTGAAAATCAGGAGCTGAAGTCACGTATTAAGGTCCTGGAATCCTCGGTAGATGCTGGCGAACAGTACAGCAGACGTAACAACCTGCGAGTATCTGGAGTTGCTGAAACAACCGGTGAAAATACCGACATCATTATAAGAGAAATAAGCAACGATCTTAATGCTAATATTCAGTTGCACGAAATCGATCGATCTATATTCTGGTGAAATTTTCAACTCATCGCGCAAGACAAAAGCTCTATTCTAACCGTTCCCAACTTAAGGAAAGTGGCCGCCAAGGTGTTTCTCTGAACGAAGATCTGACTAAATTCCGGTCTGAAATTCTGTACAAGGCGCGCCTCATGGTCAAGAACGGGAAAATCTTCGGGGCCTGATCTTCTGACGGTACAATTCTTATAAAAGTGAGAGACGGAATCAGCCAAACTGTTATACGAATTGTGCCTCCTGTGGACTTGGAAAAGTACTATCAATGATTGATTAGAGCATCTAATAGTACCCCATGTTTTCATGATATTGGCCTAAAATAATAAAAATGCCACCATTACAGTACACCTCTTTCAAAATAAGAATTTTAAATAAGACAGGCTGATAGTTTAGCCATTCCCTCAGCTTATAACGACTAGTTATTAAGTGTTTTTGTTTATAAACATCAAGATGGCCCGGGAGATATATTCTCGGTTGATTTTATTTCACGAAATCTTCGAGCAGTTATTATAAGGCGCTTCTCGTAAAGCGTGATATACATTGATACACATTGTATCATGAGGTTTGACTGTGTAATTATAAAAAAAAAAATATTGCAATGATAAAATTGTCTATGTTACTTTTTTCCATATAGAAACATAAAGTCATAGTAACAAAAAAAGTTTAGACTTGACGACTAACAGTTTTGTCTGTATTATTTTCTTTCTAGATAAAATTAAAAATTTAAAATTATTCTACCAACAGACTATTTAATTCGGGACCAGTTTGTTTATACAGGTTATTGTTCGACAAGATTAACTACTTTTCATTCATAAAATTTTGTACAGGTGTTCGGCAATTTCCGAGATCTTACGATATTTATATAGTTGTTATATACATGTACCATTTTGACACGTATTTAAGCGCGGTCTCTCGAAATGTTTACATATAAGATTTTATCCAACGGTTTATAAAATATAAGTTATAAAATATTTTTTACCGAAAAGGGTCGCAGATTATGCAGGGGATTTTTGTATAAGCCGAGTCGTTAAGCACTTCTAATAAACTGCATCGTAGATTCTGTTATGTAAATGTACAAATCAGATATTAGTACAGAGTGTCACATACTATACGAAATCTTATAAATCTTATATATGGCTACAACGTTCCCAATTATTGATCTGTTAAGCCAGTAATTTGACTTGATATCAGTATAATATTCCTTTTTATTATGTAAATGTTACTTTGTACTTTTTGTGTTTTTATTGGACGGGATGAGTACCCGTATGACTATGATCATATGTAATTTTGTGTATATATATGTATATATATGTATGTGTGTATGTATTCATACTGCTCTTAATGTTGAGGCAGAAGAAGCTATTATAAGTTAATAATTACCACTAGTATTAGTTTCTCGCCCCCATGATGTCTTGTCTGTGCGTGAGTGCGTCCGTCCGTCCGAAAAAAATTTTAACGCCCCTTGCTCAAAAAGCATTTAATATAAATTGATGAAACCTTGCAAGAGTCTTTATCATGATATGCGCTTACGCACCTCATATTTTTCTGTTGGTTTCAACCCCTTTTTCCAGAATTATGGCCCCTTTGTGACGCGTCTAGCTCAAAAATTAGTCATAAAGTAGTTGATATAAATTGATGAAACATGCAAGCTAATATAAATTGATGAAACCTTGCATGATATGAACTTGCGCACCTCTTATTCTTCGGTTGGCGCCACCCCCTATTCTTAGAGTTATGGACCTTGAAAGAAACAAAAATGAACATTTTCACTTTGCGGCAGGCCCAGTACAAATTTATTCCGTTTAAATTGAGGAAATCTTTTATGAAATAGAGAAAAGTGGTAACTTCACAGGTCGCTCAACACGACAAAAACGAAAATGTTGCAGGCTCGGTTTGATTGAGTACAGTAGTAGAAATGCATGCTACCGCCCACGCAGAACTCAACATTTACACATGCTAAAAGTACAAAAAGCAATTTGAGTCTCTATCAAGATATAAACTTGCGCACCTTATAAATTTTTTTTGTCTGGCTCCACCCCTATTTCCGGAGTGATAGCCCCTGAAATGCATATATTTACCTGGCGACGCGCCTAGCTTTAAAAAGTACTTCATTTACATTTGTGAAACTTTGCATGAGTCTATATCATGATAAGACTTTGCGGTACCTCCACTTTTTCAGCCTGGCTCCATCCCCTATTTCCAGAATTATGGCCCTTGAAATAGTCACAAATGCACATTTTCAGCATGAGACGCACCTCATTCCAAAATTATGTGATACAAACTGATGAAAACTTGCATGTCTTAAATTTGCGCATCTATTTTGATGGCGAGACATGTTTCTTACACGATATGCCTACTCAAGTTTAATAAATATGTATTGTACATGTACGTCAGGCTACTTTGCCAATATTTCATACAGTAAATATTAGTCTGTGTGATTGTAACTAATTAGACCTACCTGCATATTGAATACTTTATGTATAACCCTAAGGATGTATGACACAACCATGCACAGTGTCTAATGGTGTTTTTTTTATAAGTACATGTAAATTGAATACTCTTTGTATAACCTTAAGGATTTATGACACAACCGTGCATAGTGTTCAATGCTCTTCTATAAAAGTGTCTGTATATTGTATACTTTGTGTTAACCTTAAGGATTTAAAACACAACCGTGCATAGTGTTCAATGCTCTTTTATATAAGTATCTGTATATTGAACATTTTGTGTATAACTTTAAGGATTTGTGACACACTGTGTATAGTGTTCTAGGCAATTTTGTGTAAGTATCTGTATATTGGACATTTTGTGTATAACCTTAAGGATTTGTGACACAGCCGTGCATAGTGTTCAATGCTCTTTATAAGTATCTGTATATTGAACATTCTGTATATAACCTTCAGGATTTGTGACACAACTGTACATAGTGTTCTATGCTCTTTTATATAAGTATCTGTATATTGAACATTTTGTGTTTAAACATAAGGATTTGTGACACAACCGTGCATAGTGTTCAATGCTCTTTATAAGTATCTGTATATTGAACATTCTGTATATAACCTTCAGGATTTGTGACACAACTGTGCATAGTGTTCTATGCTCTTTTATATAAGTATCTGTATATTGAACATTTTGTGTATAACCTTAAGGATTTGTGACACAACCGTGCATAGTGTTCAATGCTCTTTTATATAGGTATCTGTATGTTGAACATTTTGTGTATAACCATTAAGATTTGTGACACAACCGTGCATAGTGTTCAATGCTCTTTATAAGTATCTGTATATTGAACATTGTGTGTATAACCATAAAGATTTGTGACACAACCGTGCATAGTGTTCAATGCTCTTTATAAGTATCTGTATATTGAACATTTTGTGTATAACCTTAAGGATTTGTGACAAACTGTGCATAGTGTTCAGTGCTCTTTTATATAAGTATCTGTATATCCAACATTTCGTGCATATCCTTAAGGATTTGTGACACAACCGTGCATGGTGTTCTATACTCTTTTTAGAAGTATCTTGTTCAATGCTCTTCCATATAAGTATCTGTATATTGTATACTTTATGTACAGCCTTAAAGACTTGTGACACAACCGTGCATAGTGTTCTATGCTCTTTTATATAAGTATCTGAACCTTTTGTGTTTAACCATAATGATTTGTGACATAGCTGTGCATAGTGTTCAATGCTCTTTTATCTTATAAGTATAAAACTTTATTACTTGACTTAAACTCGCTCGCACACTTTACATATGTGAAGCTATTCACATATCCACCTTTTTTCCCAAGAACAATTACTATTGAGTATCAGCAGTGCTATTTTAACAAAAATGTCTCATTCTTTTGCGTAATTACAATTTTCGTCAAAGTACATGTATTTCTACATTTGCAAATATGTTACCTTATAAACATTTTTTCGTCATCACATGCGTTACGTTAACCCATTGATTATTTTCTAAGAAACTACAATACGCGATTTTAATTATCATCGCCGTTCTCATTGACCGAAATTGTCCAATTAGTCATTGCTAAATATAACCTAATCTATTTCCTTTTTACATTATATTTTCTTTAAACACGTTTACCTTGCAGTCCTTCACTTAATCTGTGTAAATGTTTCTTTCAAGTCAACTTAATCATTATTACAAATAATGATCTCTTTTCTTCTCCTAATACTCACCATTAGATTAGGTCCTTTCTATTTCTTTTCAAATGCTTCTTTGGCGACAGAGTATTTTCTAATACCTTTTCGATCTTTCTCTTGTATGTTAATGTACTGTGTTTTGGTTATGTTCCTCCTGTTGGCTTTTGAATTCTTCCTGTTTTACCTCTTACAGATAACATGACCAACAATACTTATAGAAAACCAACCATCATGAGGAAGTTTTGCTTGCAGGGACGATTTAGATTTTTAGTCCTCATAAGCTTCATGTTTAGTCTTCATTTCTCTTTATTGTCAATATTCACGGCCTTACATTATATAACACAACAGTCTAGTCAAATGCCAGTCACCGCAGGACTGAAAAAGAATTATCCTAAAAGCATTTTAACATCTAGATAACTCAAGGTTTTCTCTTGCTGCTGTTGTCGGTGTCTTTTCGATGAGTTACCTGGTACAAAATGTATATAGTTATCTTATCTTAAAAATTTTGTTATCTGGCGACGTCCTCCCGAACCCTGGCCCGACGGTTTCATCACAAGCTACTTCCTCTTCTTCTTTATCATCTTCGTCTGTAAACAGCTTAGACTTGTCTAGACATATTTCATTTGTTCACTATAATATACAAAGTGTATCAAATAAAATAGAGTTGTTATTTGCCGAACTCCGTGATTTTGACATAATTGCCTTATCAGAGACATGGTTAAAGCAATCAATCCATACAGAAGAACTTTTTTGCGTCTTTTCATCCTCCTGAACGGAAAGACCGTACGCACGATCCACACGGAGGTGTTTTATTGTATATTAGGGATACACTCCATTACAAAAGAAGGACAGATCTAGAAATTCCTGGTACCGAGTGTATTTGGGTTGAATTAGTTCTTGAAACTAAAAACATTTTGTTTGGTTTATTCTACAGACCACCAAATACAGATGAACTTCAACACTCAAAACGTGTTGATTCTTTACACTTGGCGGTTGACACTGGCTTTCGTGATATAATAGTCGTTGGTGACTTTAATCTTATCTGTGCAAACCAACAATCAGCCCGCAAGATCCATTTAATCTGCCAGCAATTCTCGTCCATACAGCACATTGATGAACCTACACATTATACTGAGAATTCATCCTCGTTAATTGATTTAATATTTACATCTAATGCAAGTCTTCTATACTGTTCTGGTGTTGGTGATCCCTTCTTATCCCAAAAAATACGTTATCATTGCCCTTCTTACGGACTTTTAAATTTAAAGAAGCATTCAAACCCAGGGTATAAAAGACACATTTGGCTGTTTGATAAAGGAAACTATGATCTTCTGCGCCAGAAAGCATAAATGGATAAATGATAAATTGGAGTTCTTTTAAAGATGATAATATTAGTACTTATTGTTCGAATAAAACTCATCAAATTGTGGAAATTGCAAAATCGTGCATCCCAAACAGGGAAGTTCTTATACGGCAGAATGATCCATCATGGATTACAACTCATATAAAAACTTATAAGAAAAAGAAAACGAATTTATCGAAAAGCTAAGACCACTGGGTCTGAAGAACACTGGTCTAGATTTCGGCATCTTAGGAATAGTATTACTACACTTATTAAAGAAGCAAAGAAAACTCATATTTCCAAACTTGCCAAAAACCTTACAGATCACTCAAAGTCTTCTAAATCGTAGTGGTGTTGTAAAAACCATTTCCAACCTTGTATATGATGACGAAGTTGTTTATGATGACAAACAAACGGCTAACCTGTTAAACAATTTCTTCAAAGAACAATCCCTGTTAGATGAAACGGCTGCCCAAACATTGCCTGACAGTCCAACCACTCAGCATCCTTCCCCATAATTCACTTCAAATTTCACCAGAAGAAGTTCAGTCTGTACTTAAAACTCTACCACTCGGCAAAGCATCCGGTCCCGACGGGGTAAACAACCGAATTCTGCGTGAACTTTCTTTCGAACTTGTTTCACCATTATGTGATCTTTTTAACTACTCACTTACTTGTTGCACTTTTCCAGAAGGATGGAAGGAAGCAAATGTTACACCCCTATTCAAATCTGGAGATCCATCTCTTGTTACTAATTACAGACCAATTTCTTATCTAAGTACAGTTGGTAAGGTCTTTGAGAGAATCGTATGTAAACATGTTTTCAACTATCTTCAAGATAACAATCTTCTTACACCTTTACAGTCTGGTTTTGTGCCAAGAGATTCCACAGACAATCAACTTGTTTATCTTTACAATACATTCACTCATGCAATTGACTCAGGCAAAGAGATTAGGGCTGTCTTCTGTGATACCAGTAAAGTTATCTGAAATTTCTGGTCGTCTGAACTCTTGGTTCTCATCTTATCTTTCAAATTGTAGGCAGCGTGTGGTAATATGTGGTGCAAAATCTGACTGGAATTCTATCAATGCTGGTGTACCTCAGGGGTCCATTCTGGGCCCTTTAATTTACTTTTCCTGATGTACATTAATGACATCGTACATGACATCGGAGCTAATATACGTCTATTTGCTGATGACATAAGTCTTTATGTAATTGTTGAAAATGAACAAGAAGCGGCAAATACACTCAATGTTGATATGTCGAAAATCTCTGAGTGGGCTGCAAGATGGTTAGTTAAATTTAACCCAAAGAAAACTGAATGTCTTCTCTTTTCAAGAAAAATTCACCAGTTCCCCCATCCACCAATCATAATGCAGAACCAAATCGTTCAAGAAGTTCAAAATCACAAACACTTAAGTGTACTATTTTCTAATGATCTTCGATGGAACCAACATATTGAATACATTAAATCCAAAGCTTACAATAGACTAAATATAATGAGGAAACTCAAATTCATTTTAGACCTGAAATCATTAGAAACAATGTATATTAGTTATATAAGACCAATACTTGAATATGCAGATGTCCTTTTTGATAACTGTACAACTGAAGAGTCCGATGAACTAGAAAAAATTAAATATGAAGCCGCCCGCATCGTGACCGGTACTACTAAATTAGTTTCTAGCCAGATATTAATGAAAGAAGTGGGCTGGGACACATTGAAAGACAGAAGAAGTAAACATAAACTAATTCTTTTTTATAAAATGAAACAATGTCTTACGCCTAAATACTTGTCATATTTAGTTCCGCCTCTCGTAGAAGATAGGTCTAATTACAGCCTCCGCAACGCAGACGACATACAAGCTCCTCGTGCATGCACAACACTTGATCAAAACTCATTTCTTCCTTCAGCTGTACGTCTTTTCAATGAATTACCACGACCTACTCGGGAAGCTGAATCACTATCTAGTTTTAAACACCACCTCAACTCGAATATTGTATATGTTCCTAAATATTATTATTATTATGGGAGTCGAGACATTCAGGTTTTACATACTAGGTTACGTACCAACTGTAGTTCACTTTCACAAGATCTTTATTCAAAGAACATTAATGACTCTCCAAACTGTACTTGTGGCTACGCTGAAAGCGCAAATCATTACTTCCTTCACTGTGAAAGGTACAATGACCTACAAATGAGTCTCCTGGAGACAGTTTCTAGTTATTGCCAGGTATCTTTAAATGTTCTCTTTTGTGGTGACCAGTCTCTCTCGTACGAAGACAATACCACTCTCTGCAGTACGCAGATATATAGAGAAATCGAAATGCTTCCTTAGATAATTCACCATTGTACAAAACTAACAACCCTGTCGCCTATCTTCATCTTCGTGTCCAGTTACTTTCTGATTTCTTTTAACTTATCTAGAATCTACATTATATTTTGATTTTGATTAATATACTTTTGTTTTGTTTTAGCTAGTTTGATATGTTTCTTTTCCGATAACTTAGATCAACACAAATATAATATAAGAGAGCATTTCCTTTTTATAAGTTCGATTACGCCAGGATTCTGTGTAAATTGATTATATATATGGAGAGGACTTCAATAAGCCTACTGGCTTCCAGTCCAATCCAGAATTTATGTATGTAAATAATCATTTGAAATGTACATATTGGGAAATAAAATATGTTTAAACCAAAATGTAACAGTCATTTGGGAAATCCTCACATATATATAATATGTAATAGTAATTTCTACCTAACATGTTGCACTCTTATTTAGCATTTTCCTCTTCCTCTTCTAAACATGATAGTTTTCCAAAATTTAAATGTTGTTGTTTTTGTTGTTGTTGTTGCTGTTGTTGTATATATGACATTAAGTATAAACGTTCTGAAAAATAACACACTTTGCATTTGCTGAATCATTTTATTTAAAAAGATATCTGTGGTACGAGAAAATATAGAAAATGTTTAATGCATGGGTGTTTGGCCGATACGGTCAAAGTGTTTCAAATCAATTCTCAACAAGAAAATGAATAAAAAGAGGGTCTTCAAGACAGGTTTTATGCAAATTTACACTTAACTTTTGTGTGACATTTTTAAGTGCGAAACTGAACGTCAATTTTTTATTGCTCTTCAATCTTTTGCAGCAAATCAGAGATGAATAACAAAGATAACCTGGTGTCCTAGCTAAGAAATGAGGTGAAATCGCGTGCAAGACAAAACTATAACTCATTTCTAATTATTTTAAAGAAGACAAAAACACCAATTTGTTTCGTAAATATTATGCTATATTTGACTTTAATGAGATATTTTGATATGCCAGATAACATTTTCGTGTATTACATTTTAATTGCATTTTCAACCTGAATACTTTCATGGAATAAAACACGGAGTGTTTCT
The DNA here is from genome assembly GCF_021730395.1 of Mercenaria mercenaria. Lineage (NCBI taxonomy): Eukaryota > Metazoa > Mollusca > Bivalvia > Venerida > Veneridae > Mercenaria > Mercenaria mercenaria. The sequence continues at coordinate 7,862,916 of NC_069377.1, read as the reverse complement.
GTTCATAAACATGTTCTATATAATAAAATCTGAAAAGTAGATCCCTCGGAAGCACCGAGAACAAGGCAAACAGTGAAAATTGCAGACTCGGTTTGATTGAGTCTGTTCATGAGCAGTAATGGAAAATGCAACACTGCCCACGCCCCCTAGCACCGGCTTAAGCAGTATTCAATCTTCAAATCTAAATGAGTTGAAATCAATGCTCCCGAAGCACCAGAAAATAAATCTTGAGTAGCTGATACATGAATGAGATAGTGCCCCATTGGGACAGCGTTAAATGTCGCAACACCTTTAAATTTCGCAACCACTGTTAAATGTCGCAAGTTTGACGTTAAATATCGCAACTACCATGAAATGTCGCAAAATTGGCGTTAAATGTCGCAACCACCACTAAATGTCGCAAAAGCATCTGAGTTACATGTATACTCTTCGTGCTGGTGAAAAGTATCATCATTCTATCCGAGTAAACTGTCCTTTTTATACAGCTTTATATTTAACGGCCGTTAAGGTTCCTCCGCGGAGCATTTGTCAAGACCGCAGTGTTACGCCTTATAGAGATTGCGCCGTATATAGCTCACATGCGAGCTATATTAGTTGTCTATAAAACCGTATATAGCTTACACTGAATACAGCTCACCGTTGACTGTATATGTCAAGTATATGTAGCTGTATATATCACGTATATATAGCTCATTTTTGATAGGTTGTAATTAAGAATCAACAATATCAATATTGATCACAACGTTATCACCACCGTCAACAACATCATTATCATAATTATCATTTTTATATTCGTCCGCATTGCAACCATCAGCATCAAAAGCAGCAACAACAGTATAGCAGTCGCAGCTTAATCACCACCACCATAACGATGTTAACATCGAAACAACACCCCTAAAACGTCAAAATTTTCATGCTAGAATTAACTGTTTATATTGAGATCATTTGAAAGTAAGCGACTAATTAAAATAATAGCAGACTTGATTTGATTAGGTATGTTACTGAGAAATTACTGACTATTCAGTGTATCCTAATGGGGTAAATCGGCTTGCTTCAGACTGAAATATTTTGGGATCTGACTCTATACACCAGGCCAACCGGTGTTTGGACACGCCAGGCGAACCAGTGTTTGGACACGCCAGGCCAACCGATGATTGGACACGCCAGGCGAACCAGTGTCTGGTCACTGTGCCAAGCCAACCGTAGTATGGATACATCCTGGAACTCAAGAACAAGTCCAAAACTTTGAGATGATTAAGTCCGACTTCCTTGTGTAAACTAGCTTCAGAAAACAAGCCTGATAGAAATAATGTATAGGAATCCGGTATACGGTTTCTTGTTTTTACTTGGCAAATCTGCTGTTACCCCTGCATCCAGATTAATCTTCAGCCGTCTGGACTATGTATTCACATACTTTTGGGCGACAGTAGGTTGATTATGTGTAACAATTTATCATCACTTCAAATTAGGTCACGCGCAAAGCAGTAATTAAAACTTCAATCCCAAGTCCAATGGTGATGTGCGGTGGCAACGTAACAGCTGCAGCGGCAGGTGGCTCAGGACTTTGGTCGTCGCCAATTGACCGAAACAGAGGGGTACCCGGCAGCACTCTGGGTGACTCAGAAGCCCTCTTTGGGGTCGCACTTCTGTCCTCCGTATTTTGAGGAAACGGCTAGAAAAAAGTGTCATGTGCGTTATCTGCTCAAACACACCTGTTCTAGTTTGCTGCAATTGGCAATGATACCGCTTGTCCCCAACCATTTGAAATCACCAAATCAGACATATCAGAAAGACGGATGGCAGTAGTAGCGTAAAATTTGGTTTCAATACAATATTTACATTTTAGCACTATCTGAAGCTCGTATTACTTACAAATCACACAGGGGTCTAACACTGTCTTTCTTGAGTGTACGCAATTTGATTAGCACTGAAGATAAAGAGATGTATTTGCCACCAAGAACAAACTGATACGCATCTGACCAGACTACCAAAAAAAAAACAATGATAGCCCCGGAATCAATAAGAAGGCAACCGAGATGTCGCATTTGCGAGGAAGGCAAACTCATCATTCTTGGAAATTTCAAAGTCAGAGTTGTTACATGGTGGAAACGGCGTTGACAAGTGTAACAGCGACCGATTATGCCTCTTTTGGACAATCATATCTCACGGACTTTTGGCCACCAATAAGCGTTGCGTCAGTCCAATGACAACAAAGTCATCCGGATGCAGCCAAGATCAAATACATGTAGGTAAATATTTTTGTTGCCGTAGCACTTCATTCTAGCAAAACATTTTTATCAAATCAGAAGTTAGCATTTCGCTTTCAGATAATACGTACAGTACTTGAATTACATGTATTTTGTTTTGAAAATAGTTTTCTACATGCAGTCTTACTGAGGGGAGTTATGATCGAATTGTCACTTATAATGAGACATGGTTTCATGACCCATCTCTTACTTATTATGAGAAAGGGCGTCATGACCAATCTGTTGTAACTGTTGCGTATGCTGAGAAGGGCGGCATGATCAAATTGTTACATACGCCGAGACATAGTGTCATGATTTAACTATTACTTGTGATGAGAAAAGGTGCCATAACCCAACTGTTGCATATGATGAGAAAGAACGCCATGTCCCAACTATGATTTATGATGACAAGGGGGGTCATGACCCAACTGTTACTTATTATAAGACATTGTGTCATGACCAAACTGTTATTTATTATGAAAAAGAGCGCCATGAACCAACTATTTCTTTTGATGAGAAAGGGCGCCATGAGCAAACTGTTATTTTGTTACTTATTATGAGAATTGATGCCAAGACCCAACTGTTTCTTGTGATAAATCACTTTGCCAAGACTCAACTGTAATTTATGATGTGAATGTCATGACCAACGGTTACCTATAACGAGAAATAGTGTCACGACTTAAGACGGAAAAGAGCGCAATGGCCCTACTGTTACTTATGATGATAAAGTGTCATGATCCATCTGCTACTTATGACGGAAAAGAGCGCAATGGTCCTGCTGTTACTTATGACGGGAAAGAGTGTCATGAACAAACTGTTACTTATGTTTAGAAAGGGCGCTATGACCCAACTGTTACTTATGATGAGAAGAGGCGCCATGACCCAACTGTTACTTATGATGAGAAGAGGTGCCATGACTCAACTGTCACTAAGTATATCAGCTACAGCTTTCTAACGTTACAGGATGACTAAGCACACTTGCAGAGATCCCCTAATGTTTTTTGGGTCAATAGGCCAAAGGTCAATGTCACTTTGATCTATGGAGACTGAAACTGGTTTCCGACCACTAAGATTCATAAATCATTATAGCTACAACTTTTAGACAAGTACCACTAGGGGTATATCCCTATCGATTTTGGGGTCAGTGACCTAAAAGACAATATCACAGGGATCTGACTTAATTTCTGGTAAAATCCGAGGCTCGCAGACAGGAGTGGAATAGCTAAGGCTTTTAATTTATACACAATGACTAAGTACCACTAAAGGAAGATACATATTGCTTTTAGGGTCAGCGGTCATAATGATCACGCTTTTACACTTTCTATTAAGTGCTTTATCTTGTGACTTACTACCTCTTATCCACACCATGCACTCACTCAATCATCTTCCCGAACACCTTCAAATTAATTGTTGTTTTAATGTTCAGTTTTAGTTGACCTATTATGTTGGCAAACGGGCATATTATGCCCCATTAGACGGAGTTTTTGTTATATGCTTCTTAACTAGCCATTTTACGGAAAAAAACTTATTTCGATTTAGCTTTAGCGTAAATTAAGCATTTTCGTTCAGTGATATGTAATGGCAAAGTTCAGACTGAGCTCACAAACAAATTTTCAGCTGAGAAAATATCCTTTTACTTTCTTCTGAAATCGATAAAATTTGATATGGAATCCATGTAGCGCCATCATTTTCTAAATTTTTCATGCCGATGTTCCTTAATACGAACGTGAATTTCCGTGTGGCACAAATTTGCATTTTCATGTACGGAAACATAAAAGAGCAAAATACGATTTTTTCCCAAAAAATTGAAATGTAATGCCACTTACAGGGTCCTGTGTTTTCTTGTAAAGATAGTACTAAACTTGGTTTAAGATTTATCAGTAAGTATAGCAAACAAGTAGGTAGCAGGCTGGATGGCTCTAGCCTCTATGGTAGGCCGTTTGAGCAATACTTCTTGTTTGAACTCAAGGAAGGTGATGTATATGTGTATTTATTTTCGGTGTATCATAAGCGCATCTGAGGTAAGACTCTCTGAATGTCTGGTGTCCGTCTTCTGTCACCAGCGGACACTATAGAATTTTTGTTTTTGTAAAATATTATAACTTCAATGAGAATAGTTTGAAATGTACAAGCAACCTAAGTGCATGAAAAAGTTTCTAAGGTTTTATGGCATTTTCGGTAACGTAAGATGACGCGTCAAATTTTGCCAAAATTAGCTGTTGCGACATAACTTTTAATCAGTTATCCTAACTGTAGAATAATTTTGCCCTGTATTGTCATTTTCTACTGTGATTTGCAAACAAACTACACATTTAAACTGTTAAATATGTCCATTTCACATCTGACTTTTAAAATTAGCAATGCAGTTTTTGAAAAACATAAACATATACACCCAAAACATTGAAAATGTGATATTTTATGTTTTATCCATATCTAAAGCAAAATTGCAATAAATTTGTCATTGCCTATCAAATTCTAATCAAAGCAGCCCCTTTCCACCCTCATTAGGCCAAATTCATTTTTTATCAATGTTCCCTTTTATAGAATCCTGTTAGGACCATGTCGTATGTCGTATGCCCGCTTTGAGGTCGACGCACGACAATGCAAAACGACACACGGCAACGCGATGCGACGCGCGACAACGCGAAGCGACGCTCGACAATGCAAAGTGAATTTTAATAGAAAAGTTTCAAATTGTCGCGCGTCGGCCGGTGTCTAGTTCGTATTTATCTGACCGAAATAAAAGTCTTCAAAAGTTTCTGACGTCACCAACAGGCTCCAGTTTATTTGCACTGGTCTGTGATACATAAAGAAACACTCGCAGACCTCCAAGAGGTGGTGCCAAACTATTTCGTCTTCCCATAGACAACGTTAACAGGTTCATATTCATTTGCACTTGTCTGCAGCATTTTCAGGAACATTCGCAGACTTTTAGGAGTCAGTGCGAAACGAGTTCATCCTCTCATAGACATCTCTTATAGGTTCATTTACATTTGCAGTTGTCTGCAGCATTTTAGGAACACTCGCAGACTTTCAGACGGCGGTGCCAAACAAGTTCTTCCTCCTGTATTTATCACCAACAGGTTCAAATCCTATTGCACTAGACTGTGACATTTGAAAAAAACTTGTCTATTGGAAGACGTTGTCGTGTGTTGTTTAGTATTAGAGAGTTTGAGATTTCAAACTTCGCCTTCACTTTCAACGTCTCTCATATATATTTTGGGTGAAACGTCACCGATATGCGTGTAGTTTATTTATATCACACGTTGCTACTAAAGTTTTCCATGTAATATCACGTAAGCCTAAGACTTCTCTTTATTACTATGCGAAATAAAAAGCTTAGTTTCAGGATTTCTGCTTATTAAGTTATTTGATTATCCATATATATAATTAGACTAAATTTGATGCGAAACACTATCAATAGGTATAAGAATAATGAAGTTTTGTATGGCTAATGATTTTAACTAAATACATTGAATTGAACCTGGAAGTATGAAGTTATCAACTGATTTTTAGAAACTTTGAGATTTTGTTCGAACTTAAACTTCTACGGCATATTTGTGTCCCCAGGCGGTATCGATTATACCAGATTGGCCTTTTTGTCGTATGAAGTGAAGTTTTGAACGTCCGAAGATGAGATATCACGAAAGTCGAAACTTCATTCTTTTTACATCTACTCTGTCCACATACTCGGCATCAAAGACTGAAATCTGGATGGAGGCACATGGCATGACAGTCATTTTACTTGAAAAATAAATGATTACGCGCGATTATCATTTGGTGGAATATTTTATTTTCACATCCAAATAAAATCAATCTGTTTCTGTTGGACACTTAATACTATAACTGCGTTTTAATTATAAACATAAAATGGTACTAGTAAGACGGAAACTTCTTCTGAAGTATCAGACAATTTCAGATCTATGATATCATGATGAGAGACGTTTCTTGTTAGCCGTATGGGATAACTCCATTCTTTATATGCACGGAACCAGAGCCTGGCAGAGGGAAATTCTGGGTTAATTCCCCCCTTTGATTCTTACATTTTACAAAGAAAGTCGGTCTTGAAACTCGGTGTGACCCTACCTTACCCCTACCCCCCCCCCCCCCCCCCACTCCATCCCCTGAAATGGGTGATCCCCTTTTTGATGTTGGTGTCCCTCTAACCCAAATTCCTGGATCCGCAGATGCTTTACTTATAAAATAGTATATTAAAATCATATTGTGCTGTCTGAGAGTTTGGCATTATACAGAGTCATACAGAGTGTCATTATCACGTCGATATGATCATTATAGGTTATTAACTTTGTATGTGGATATATGCACGAGTTCTGCAGCGGTAATATTGCGCAACTTTAGGAGCGCAATATTGTCCGCGAAAGAACGATGATAAACTTTTTATTACATATCCACTATCAAATGATTAATTTATATCTAAATTATCGTTCTGTCACGAAAGACAGGAAAAAATACGGAAAAAAAAAATCTCCGGAAACGCAATAAACAAATCAAACTGACGCGCATTAATATTTTCCGCGAAAATGACCTCTACTTGTTGTCGCAATGTGCGCTCGTACGCCACGGACGTCACGCGATTCTTTCCATTACAACGTTAAGAAAACATTCCACGTCCTATATTAGTCCAACTCATTTCAGTCAGATAAATTACTACGTGCCAGTATCTAATAGGTCAGATTAATCAAAGTGTAAAAGTAAACAAAATGTTGCATAAATTACAAATTAAACAAACACACAATAGCAACAAAAATCTAAAGAAACGAGATCCACAATGGACGGACCGTCAGGGGAGGTAATTAGTGTCACGTATTGGGACTAGTCCGATATGAAAACGTTCAACGTCATGATATGGAAAAATATTGCACGATCGCGGTCCATTGAAACCCAATGGAAAATAATAATCATTTTTATTTCCTCTAATGTATGATTTACAATTGTGCATTGTATACTGACTAAACTGACATAATTTTATATAAAACCTAAATGTTTGGAGCAACACTAACGAGTTTTTACATTGTTAACATTGTTTTATCGTTTTATTTTATTTTATTTTTTTGTCTGTTTTTTTTTTTTTTTTTTTTTTTGGTAATCGCTCTAATATCCATGCGATGATTATATTAATTGAAATGTTTTTTATTTAATTGTCATTTTTTTTTTCATTTTTAAAACCTCTTGTAAAATTCCTGCCCTTTCGGACAATTGGTGTCAAAATGCACGAAAAACACGATCATAATTACGCATAAATTGAATAGGCGGATTAAAAGAAGTAAGGTTGATTCTTATGTTTGAAATCTCAAGGAATTTTAATCTAACTTTAACTTCATACGTTTACTTCGCAAGAGACGTTGAAGGGGAAGGCGAAGGTTGAAATCTCAAACTCTCTAATGTCGTGTGTCGCGATTCCGGCACAGTTACGACACAGGACATTTCAAGACGACAATGCGAATTATCGGTTCGTATTGTCGAGCGTCGCGTTGCGTTGTTGCGTCGCGTTGTCGGGTGTTGTGTCGCGTTGTCGCGCGACGCGAGCAGCAAATAAGGTAAACCGCGACGAACGACAATGCGACACGACACAAACGGCACAAGACCATTCGACACGACAAAGCGAAATATCGCGCTTTTGAAAGGCGAAATCTTAACACGACACTACGATATTATTGTTGTGTGTCTTGTCGCATTGTCGCGATGTCGCGTCGCATTGTCGTGTCGCGTTTTCGCGATATCGTGTCGCATTGTCGCCATGTCGTGCTGCTTTGTCGTCCCTCAAACTTAAAGCGCGACGGACGACATACGACATGATCCTAACAGGATTCCGTCTTACTATAAGTTTAAACATACTGTTTTTCTTTATTCTGTATGAAATAGACATAATATTTCTAATGTCATGATCATTTACGGATGTCTATAACTTATGTTTTCTTGATAAATATTGTCAGTGCTGATTAAAATCTAAAGAAACGTGGGGTTCATGTCTGATGCAAAAATATTTTCAGTCAAACACACAAACTGCAAAATCAGCTAAAAATGAGATCCTAAATTGTAGCAGTGGTGTATGATCTAAGTATCCATGACAAGTTCTGTCATCTTATTATTTCAACTTGAAAATGCTGCATACATGTCAAACATAAATCTGTCATGTGATTTCAGCAAACACGATGCAAAGAAAATAAGGAAAATAGCTCTGCAGAGCAAAATAACTGAGGACTATATGAATCCGCCATTATGCGATATTCCTATTTAGTGTCTGTATGCCTAAAACTATTATCAACGGCAAAATTTAGAACCATAAAAAGTTATCAAGTGACATTGGTAAGACTTAGGAGGATGCTTAATGAAGCAATATGTTCCTTTCTTGCTTTTTAAAAATAAAAAATAAAAAGTACAGTTCCGAAACATGTTTCAATTCAACTTTAATAAACTTTATTCTCTTATAAAAATCGTATCCAAATGTTCTTGGTAAATTACAAATGACCTTTGATCATAGAAAATATACTTTTCGAAATGAATCTTTCCATAAATACATTACCTTGATATAAACACTTTTTATGCACTGAAATCATTTTGAAAAAAAAAAACACAACTAAATACTGACTGTTTTTGAACTTATCCCTGTGATAAGTTGCTAAAGGATATTTAAAGCTTCTCCCCCAAAAAAGGAGATAAAGCTATAATTCAAAAGCAGACATTACCTGGGATAATAATAAAATCACAGAAACCCTTGTTAATGTTGTTAAACTATTCACATTAAGCGACAGTCTTCAGTAATAAAAACTAAGTAATGGAAACTTGACAGAAATTCGAGATTAGGCTAGATTTTTTTAAACGAGACATTATTAAAAGCATAATACTGAAATAATGTTAAACTACTCAAATTTGTTAAAATGTCTCGGAAATATCAAAGACACCTGAGAATTTAGAGAATTAACATTGGACATTTTCAAAATAGTAAAGGCACTATAAAGCTTCAAAAGCACTATTCTCAGTAACAAACTCTGCTGTACAAAATGTAAGTAGTATAGAATCAGGAAGGGTGTCCTCAATCATTTCTTTCGTGACTGAGCTTCTTGGACAGTTACCTGGAATTTCGTTATGTCCAAATAATAAATTTATTCTTGAGAGAGTGTCTTCATATTACAATTAAGCACAGCTGTTAGTCCAATGCAAAGAATTTATTCCTTTGCGGCAACCTTTAAATCGAGTTTTTTCCAAAACCCAGATTGAAGATTTTCATATAAAATTCCTATGCCGAGCGGGCCGAAATATAGGATCAACCCGCTCATGTATAATTTTGTAATTTAGAAATAAAGCTATTTTCAAAAATGATATCTTATATTTGTGGCGAATTGTATTACTTACTCAGTATTAATTTGTTCTGAAGTTTCCTTCTATAGTCAACGTTTCAATCAAGACTGACATTCACTTTGAATCATGAAAGCAAATTTTTGTGCATATAAAGGCCTATAAAGTTTCTAATATTTTGTGTCGCCATCTGTTATATTACTATGAAACATATGCATTTTGTATAACACAGATTGAAAAACAATGTTGAATTTTTTTTAATTATTTCTTTTTATGAATAACAACTAAATACCATTGTCGAATAACATGCCCGTTCATACAATAGAAATTTCGTGAATAAATATTGCGTGTAAGCAACTTTAGAAGAAACTTTTGATTGACTGCTTTAAAACTCATCACATCCGATGATCCCATAGACCGAGTTTCGCAACTGCATGTAGCTTACATTTTGTCAAAATTCTTTCCCTTTATCATATAGAAGTTTTGTGAACGTTTCGCATATAAGCAAGTTTCTTAGAAATTATTTGACCAATTGTTTGCAAACTCTACACACATATTTAGCATATTAAGATGACATCATATTGCAGTCTTTAAGACTCTGTCTTACATTATTATACAAGTGTTTACCTCGTTTTCACCGGCGAAAGTTTTGCATGTTATCAGGAATTGATATCTCTTTTTGTTTCAAGCTTGATTATGTGTATTTCAGAGGAATAAGGCTATGGAAATGGTATACAAAACTTTAAAGAAAAATATTTTTATTAATAGTTTTTGAGTCGATTTATGTGTAGTCAAAGGATAATAACTTTGGTGTGATGAAAGCCGTTTATTAATCAACATTACACCCCTTTGAACTTTATATTTAGAACATGGTATTTATTTATAGATATTTTCTCTAAAAGGAAGTAAAATGAAAGGTTGAATCGTTGGAGAAATATAACAAAATAAAGTTTGCCTCATCTGTTTTAGTGAAAAAGGTATTTATTGTGAAAAGTTAAATATTTATTCATAATAAAACATGTAACGTTCAGGAGTAACAGCACAGGTAAAAGTTTATTTTATTTTTTACAAATCATTAATTTTGTATGTTTCAAAAACATGTTAAAACGAGCAAACTACCTGCCCGGGTTTCAAGTTCAATCCGGAGACCGTATGTAGAATTTGACCAGAGCGTCCTTCTGCACTACTCCAATAAAATTCATATGAATTCCTTTATTTTTGGCCAGTAGGACTTTACATAAAGCTTTAAAACTGCCTTTAAATATCCGGCTGAATTCCAGATTAAGAAGAAGTTTAATTCCGTAGTGTAAACGAACAGAGCAAAGAAATAACATATAAGCCAATGTTTGTTTATAAGTAATGCACCAAAAATTCTGCTATTTGATTGGTCTGTAACATTTGCCGTATATCGCATAACTTTGAAAATATGAACGGTTACAGTAAATTATATATACAAGTTAAAGCAAAAGTTTCTTCAAGGGCACATCTGTGTAAATACATGTTTTTATTGTGATCATCCTGTCTGTTTTAAAAATTAATCATCAGTGTGTGGAACGCCAGAGCGGACGCATTCGGCCTTATTGAGTATAAGTACAAGTACAGCTAGTAGACAAAATATCAATGTGTATATTGCTAAACAACCCGAAGTGTTTAACAAATGACTTCAAAACATATCATTTAAGTGTTAATCACAGTTATTCTATATATTTAGTAAATCGGATTCATTCGAATAGCATTTTCTACACATACGAGTTGAATTCGTTAAACATTTTCATTCATTTTTGTAAGTTTTTTTTGCTAGTAAAGCGTTAATGCATGCTCAGTTCCTGTTTTAGCATCTGCATAAAATTTCGGTCTACGTGCGTTACTCTCCACAAAACAATGATTTTATTGCATTGTATTTAATGAACTTCAAACGCCTGTGCGGAAAATATATTTATTGCGGACATGCACTTGTATGAAGCACGTTGATCATGAGTTGGGATTACATTTTTTTTCACAAAATGTCGCTGACAGTTGTACACATATAGTTCTACCTTTGATAACGTAGCTGTGTGATCTTCTGAATTTGAACGACTATTTAGAACCAACGCCGAATCTATTTTTCGCGACCACGATAATCTTCGGTTAATTAAAATAACGATCGTTTAATTCTTACATTCACCCCTAGACTGGCATCAGTCGTTAGAGTCGTTAAATGTAAAGCACTTGGCCATAAAATCAATCCTCTTTGGTAGCACCTTCTAAAAAAAATTACAATATCTCTAACCTCTGACTCTAATGTTGAGATGAGCCTAGACATGTTAGAGAGAAAATGTTTTTCTTGGAAAATATTAGTGTCAGTATGAAGAAAGAATAAACTTTATTACAGATAACTTATGACCTCAACAGACTTTGTAAGTCTAATTCATCCCTCTCCCTCGCAGATTTTTCTCGTTTTCATCAAATCTCATTTGCATCCCTGTTTCTAATTTAGCAATTAACAGAGGTAGCATTTATACAACCGCTGTAACGATCATTTTATGTTCACATTTCGGGCACAATTAACCTAAATCGGATATTTGGAATGTAATGTATGTTAAAACTGAAATACCACTTGTTTGTTTTAAACCTAATTGTAAATCTAAAATTTAAAATGTCAGTTGAACTAGGCTATAAACAAAAATTTGTTAGGGCTATGGTGAGGTAAAACCAAAAATAACACAAGATGAGCGACTGTTGGGATTTTAAAAAAAATATATATTTTCGTGAGAAGACTTTCAAGAAATATATATTTAGCACATCTTTAGATCGAATGTAGAAGGTATTGCAAAGCTTAAAATACTTTTTTTGACGGGGAACACTGTTCCCTGTACCTTCATACAGGGGTTCTTAGCCTTTACACCTCTTTGATCTGCAGCTTCATAACCCCTGACTCCTATTCAGCATTGTCACTTTTTCATTTTGGTACAGATATTTTATGTGAAGTAGTTTTATGTTGGACGGTCTTTAAAAAGCCAAGCGCGCTGTCACTGGACAGCTTTTGGTTAAAGAAATATAAAAGACATATGTGGAGGATAATTTGAAACAAAACTCTAAATGAATAAATGATGCCCGAACAAATTTGCAACAGTCGCAATATTTTCATCAAGTGATATATGTGACAACTAAATTGATGTTAATTCAGTTTGTTTAAAGATTGATTATGTGTATTTTCCGAGGATCTGTAGGAGCGAAAATGGAGAAAACAAATTCTTTACTAAAAATGTTTTTAAGTTTTATATATCGCTATGTTATTTTTAGCATTTAGTTGTAATTTCTACGTATTTGTGGTTAAGGGGCGATAACTTTGTTATGGTACAAGTCATCTAATAATTATCATTACATCCCTTAGATATCTAGAACATTGTATTTATAGACATTTTCACCGAAAGGAAGTAAAATAGCATTTTTACATAAACTGAACAGAGGGAGGAGAAAACAAAGTTTTTTTCTTATCTGCTCAGGTAAAAAGGTATTGATGTTGTGGAAAGTGAAATGTTTATTCATAACCAAAGTATTAACGTTCAGGATTAATGGGTAAATGTTTTCTTTTTACACATAATTAATTTGTATGTTTTTCAAAACGTGTTCAAACGTGCAAACTATATTAACGATAAGGGGAAAACATTTGAAGAAATATTTACGTTTTAATCATTCACGAACTACGCCAGGAACATTAGATGACAAAAGTATATATAAAAAGTAGACCAAATCACGAGTTTATAATCCTTTTTTCCGTATCCGTTTTATCAAATTCTATGCGGATATCGTTATTTAAACTAGCAATAACTTTGCTTTTACACTTTGTTTCCGAGATAAAATGATCTACAGTTCGTTTTTGTAAACATCTTGTTTGTAAACATAAAGGATTGCATTTTGTTACATTAACTAAGGGTTCCATATTTTAGCGTGTCTTGTACAAGAAAAACGTGAAATCAAGCTAAAACAAAACATAATAAAAATGTAGAAAGGTCATTTTGTAAATAGAGAAAATTCGGTTTGAAAACGTGTAAACACGCATGACCTAGTAAACGAACTGTACTTGACCGGCACCACTGACTTAATCATAACAAGTAAACAACAGAATTCTTTTCAAACCATTATTAAGGGTTATCGTACAGTCTGAATAACGATAAATGCTGCACAAATATGTAAATTATTACCACACCACTTTGTTTATACGTAAAGTCAACACGCATCTTAACTGAAAGAAAAAAGAAATGTCTAGTTTCATAAACATGATAAACTATTATAATCTTAAATTTACTGTTAAGCTCACATTCATAACTATCAATGTCAATAAATTTCTGCAGTGCCTTAAAACATTATCACCACACCACTTTACTTCATAAAACTATTATAATCTTTTACTCATAAGCACGCATTTTTGCAAATGTCAATAAACTTCTACAGTTCCTAAAACTAGAAGTAAATATATTTTTAAAAGGTGCGTTGGATATTTTTAAAGTTTCAAATAAATCTGTTACTTGGCCGAAATCTGATTAACCACCTTTAAATCAACAGTTTACTGTCAAAAGATAATTGACAAAGAAATGACAAAATTTCTTCCCTAAAACAATATGGTATGGCCGTCAAAATTAGCAAAAGTATCAAAAGACTTAAAAATTACTAAATCATTATATCACGTAGCCACGAGGCAACATAATGTATTCTGTACAGATATCTGTATTTCAACATATCATGTTATTGATATCTATGATATCTTATGTGAATATTGTAATAAGTTCTCTGGAAATAAAATATAAATTACAAAAAAAAGTCCGACTTTCTTGTGTAAACTAGCTACAGAAAACAAGCCTTATAGAAATAACGGATTGGAATCCGGTATCGGAATCAATAACAATGGCAACATTTGCAATGGAGGCAAACTCATCATTCTAATTAGAGCAATATTGATGGAAACGGCGTTTACAAGTGTAACAGCGATCGGATGATATCTTTTCTGGACAATCATATCTCACAAACATTTGGTCACCAATAAGCGTTGCGCCATTCCATTGGCAACGAAGTCATCCGAATGCAGCCAAGATCAAATAGACATATATTTTTGTTGCATGTATGTAGCAATGTTGCACTTCTTCCTGGCAAAACTTTTTTACCACATGCGAAGTTAGCATTTCGCTTTAAGATAATACGTAACGTACTTGAATTACATGTTTTTCGTTTTGAAAACCGTTTTCTATCTGCAGTCTAACTTAGGGGAGTTATGATCGAATTTTCACTTATAATGAGACATAGTTTCTTGACCCATATTTTACTTATTATGAGAAAGGGCGTCATGACCAATCTGTTGTAACTGTTACGTATGCTGAGAAGGGCGTCATGATCAAATTGTTACTTATGCCGAGACATAGTGTCATGACTTAACTGTAACTTGTGATGAGAAAGGGTGTCGTAACCCAAGTGTTGCATATGATGAGAAAGAACGCCATGTCCCAACTATGATTTATGATGACAAGGGGAGTCATGACCCAACTGTTACTTATGATAAGACATTGTGTCATGACCAAACTGTTATTTATTATGAAAAAGAGCGCCACGAACCAACTATTTCTTTTGATGAGAAAGGGCGCCATGAGCAAATTGTTATTTTGTTACTTATTATGAGAATTGATGCCAAGACCCAACTGTTTCTTGTGATAAATCACGTTGCCAAGACTCAACTGTAATTTATGACGTGAATGTCAGGACCAACGGTTACTTATAACGAGAAATAGTGTCACGACTTAAGACGGAAAAGAGAGCAATGGCCCTACTGTTACTTATGATGATAAAGTGTCATGATCCATCTGCTACTTATGACGGAAAAGAGCGCAATGGTCCTGCTGTTACTTATGACGGAAAAGAGTGTCATGAACAAACTGTTACTTATGTTTAGAAAGGGCGCTATGACCCAACTGTTACTTATGATGAGTAGAGGCGCCATGACCCAACTGTTACTTATGATGGGAAGAGGTGCCATGACTCAACTGTCACTAAGTATATCAGCTACAGCTTTCTAACTTTACAGGATGACTAAGCACACTTGCAGAGATTCCCCAATGTTTTTTGGGTCAATAGGCCAAAGGTCAATGTCACTTTGATCTGTGGAGACTGAAACTGGTTTCCGAGCACTAAGATTTATTAATCATTATAGCTACAACTTTTAGACAAGTACCACTAGGGGTTTTGGGGTCAGTGACCTAAAAGACAATATCACAGGGATCTGACTTAATTTCTGGTAAATTCCGAGGCTCGCAGACAGAAGTTGAATAGCTAAGGCTTTTAATTTATACACAATGACTAAGTACCACTAAAGGAAGATACATATTGCTTTTGGGGTCAGCGATCATAATGATCACGCTTTTACACTTCCTGTTAAGTGCTTTATCTTGTGACTTACTACCTCTTATCCAAATCATGCACTCACTCAATCATCTTCCCGAACACCTCCAAATTAATTGTTGTTTTAATGTTCAGTTTTAGTTGACCTATTCTGTTGGCAAACGGGCATATTATGCCCCATTAGACGGAGTTTTTTGTTATATGCTTCTTAACTAGCTATTTTACGGAAAAAACTTATTTCGATTTAGCTTTTGCGTAAATTAAGCATTTTCGTTCAGTAATATGTAATGGCAAAGTTCAGACTGAGCTCACAAACAAATTTTCAGCTGAGAAAATATCCTTTTACTTTCTTCTGAAATCGATAAAATTTAATACGGAATCCATGTAGCGCCATCATTTTCTAAATTTTTCATGCCGATGTTCCTTAATACGAACGTGAATTTCCGTTTCGCGCAAATTTGCATTTTCATGTACGGAAACATAAAAGAGCAAAATACGATTTTTTCCCGAAAAATTGAAATGTAATGCCACTTACAGGGTTCTGTGTTTTCTTGTAAAGATAGTAATAAACTTGGTTTAAGATTTATCAATAAATATAGCAAACAAGTAAGTAGCAGGCTGGATGGCTCTAGCCTCTATGGTAGGCCGTTTGAGCAATACTTCTTGTTTGAACTCAAGGAAGGTGATGTATATGTGTATTTATTTTCGGTGTATCATAAGCGCATCTGAGGTAAGACTCTCAAGACTTTCAAAATATTATAACTTCAATGAGAATAGTTTGAAATGTACAAGCAACCTAAGTACATGAAAACGTTTCTAAGGTTTTATGGCATTTTCGGTAACGTAAGATGACGCGTCAAATTTTGCCAAAATTAGCTGTTGCAACATAACTTTTAATCAGTTATCCTAACTGTAGAATAGTTTTGCCCTGTATTGTCATTTTCTACTGTGATTTGCAAACAAACTACACATTTAAACTGTTAAATATGTCCATTTCACCTATGACTTTTAAAATTAGCAATGCAGTTTTTGAAAAAACATACACATATACACCCAAAACATTGAAAATGTGATATTTTATGTTTTATCCATATCTAAAGCAAAAATACAATAAATATGTCATTGCCTATCAAATTCTAATCAAAGTAGCCCGTTTCCACCCTCATTAGGCCAAATTCATTTTTTATCAATGTTCCCTTTTATAGAATCCTGTTAGGACCATGTCGTATGTCGTATGTCGTATGCCCGCTTTTGGGTCGACGCACGACAATGCAAAACGACACACGACAACGCGATGCTACGCGCGACAACGCGAAGCGACGCTCGACAACGCAAAGCGACATTTTAATAGAAAAGTCGAGCGTCGGCCGGTGTCTAGTTTGTATCTACCTGACCGAAATAAAAGTCTTCAAAGGTTTCTGACGTCACCAACAGGCTCCAGTTTATTTGCACTGGTCTGTGATACATAAAGAAACACTCGCAGACCTCCAAGAGGTGGTGCCAAACTATTTCATCTTCCCATAGACAACGTTAACAGGTTCATATTCATTTGCACTTGTCTGCAACATTTTCAGAAACATTCGCAGACTTTTAGACTTTTAGTCAGTGTCAAACGAGTTAATCCTGTCATAGACATCTCTTATAGGTTCATTTATATTTGCAGTTGTTTGCAGCATTTTAGGAACACTCGCAGACTTTCAGTCGGCGGTGCCAAACAAGTTCTTCCTCCTGTATTTATCACCAACAGGTTCGAATCCTATTGCACTAGACTGTGACATTTGAAAAAAAAATTGTCTATGGGAAGACATTGTCGTGTGTCGTATAGTATTGTCGTGTGTCGCGATTCGGGCACAGTCACGACACAGGACATTTCAAGACGACAATGCGAATTATCGGTTCGTATTGTCGAGCGTCGCGTTGCGTTGTAGCGTCGCGTTGTCGGGTGTCGTGTCGCGTTGTCGCGCGACGCGAGCAGCAAATAAGGTAAACCGCGACGCACGACAAATGCGACACGACATCGCGACAATGCGACACGACACACACGGCACATGACCATTCGACACGACAATGCGAAATATCGCGCTTTTGAAAGGCGAAATATTAACACGACACTACGATATTATTGTTGTGTGTCGTGTCGCATTGTCGCGATGTCGCGTCGCATTGTCGTGTCGCGTTTTTTGCGATGTCGTGTCGCATTGTCGCCATGTCGTGCCGCTTTGTCGTCCCTCAACCTTAAAACGCGACGGACGACATACGACATGATTCTAACAAGATTCCGTCTTACTATAAGTTTAAACATACTGTTTTTCTTTATTCTATATGAAATAGACATAATATTTCTAATGCCATGACCATTTACGGATGTCTATAACTTATGTTTTCTTGATAAATATTGGCAGTGCTGATTAAAATCGTAAGAAACGTGGGGTTCATGTCTGATGCAAAAATATTTTCAGTCAAACACACAAACCGCAAAATCAGCTAAAAATGAGATCCATAATTGTAGCAGTGGTGTATGATCTAAGTATCCATGGCAAGTTCTGTCATGTTATTATTTCAACATGAAAATGCTGCATACATGTCAAACATAAATCTGTCCTGTGATTTCAGCAAACACGATGCAAAGAAAATAAAGAAAATAGCTCTGCAGAGCAAAATAACTGAGGACTATATGAATCCGCCATTATGCGATATTCCTATTTAGTGTCTGTATGCCTAAAACTTTTATCATCGGCAAAATTTAGAACCATAAAAAGTTATCAAGTGACATTGGTAAGACTTAGGAGGATGCTTAATGAAGCAATATGTTCCTTTCTTGCTTTTAAAAAAAAAATAAAAAGTACAGTTCTGAAACATGTTTCAATTCAACTTTAATAAACTTTATTCTCTTACAAAAATCGTATCCAAATGTTCTTGGTAATTTACAAATGACCTTTGATCATAGAAAATATACTATTCGAAATGAATCTTTCCATAAATACATTACCTTGATATCAACACTTTTTATGCACTGAAATCATTTTGAAAAAAAAAACACAACTAAATACTGACTATTTTTGAACTTATCCCTGTGAAAAGTTGCTAAAGGATATTTAAAGCTTCTCCCCAAAAAAGGAGATAAAGCTATAATTCAAAAGCAGACATTACCTGGGATAATAGTAAAATCACGGAAACCCTTGTTAATGTTGTTAAACTGTTCATATTAAGCGACAGTCTTCAGTAATAAAAACTAAGTAATGGAAACTTTACAGAAATTCGAGATTAGGCTAGATTTTTTAAACGAGACATTATTAAAAGCATAATACTGAAATAATGTTACACTACTCAGATTTGTTAAAATGTCTCGGAAATATCAAAGACACCTGAGAATTTAGAGAATTAACATTGGACATTTTCAAAATAGTGAAGGCACTATAAAGCTTCAAAAGCACTATCCTCAGTAACAAACTCTGCTGTACAAAATGTAAGTAGTATAGAATCAGGAAGGGTGTCCTCAATCATTTCTTTCGTGACTGAGCTTCTTGGACAGTTATCTGAAATTTCGTTATGTCCAAATAACAAATTTATTCTTGAGAGAGTGTCTTCATATTACAATTAAGCACAGCTGTTAGTCCAATGCAAAGAATTTATTCCTTTTTCCAAAACCAAGATTGAAGATTTTCATATAAAATTCCTATGCCGAGCGGGCTGAAATGTAGGATCAACTCGCTCATGTATAATTTTGTAATTTAGAAATAAAGCTATTTTCAAAATTGATATCTTATATTTGTGGCGAATTGTATTACTTACTCAGTATTAATTTGTTCTGAAGTTTCCTTCTATAGTCAACGTTTCAATCAAGACTGACATTCACTTTGAATCATGAAAGCAAATTTTTGTGCATATAAAGGCCTATAAAGGTTATATTACTATGAAACATATGCATTTTGTATAACACAGATTGAAAAACAATGTTGAATTTTTTTTTATGAATAACAACTAAACTGTCGAATAACATGCCCGTTCGTACAATAGAAATTTCGTGAATATATATTGCGTGTAAGCAACTTCAGAAGAAACTTCTGATTGACTGCTTTAAAACTCATCACATTCGATGATCCCATAAACCGAGTTTCGCAACTGCATGTAGCTTACATTTTGTCAAAATTCTTTCCCTTTATCATATAGAAGTTTTGTGAACGTTTCGCATATAAGCAAGTTTCTTAGAAATTATTTGACTAATTGTTTGCAAACTCTACATACATATTTAGCATATTAAGATGACATCATATTGCAGTGTTTAAGACTCTGCCTTACATTATTATACAAGTGTTTACCTCGTTTTCATCGGCGAAAGTTTTGCATGTTATCAGGTGAGCTTGATTATGTGTATTTCAGAGGAATAAGGCTATGAAAATGGTAAATAAAACTTTAAAGAAAAATATTTTTGTTAACAGTTTTTGAGTCGATTTATGTGTAGTCAAAGGATGATAACTTTGGTGTGATGAAAGCCGTTTATTTATCAATATTACACCCCTTTGAAATTTATATTTAGAACATGGTATTTATTTATAGACTTTTTCTCTGAAAGGAAGTAAAATGAAAAATTGAATAACAAAATAAAGTTTGCCTCATCTGTTTTAGTGAAAAAAGGTATTTATGTTTTGAAAAGTTAAATATTTATTTATAATAAAACATGTAACGTTCAGGAGTAACAGCACAGGTAAAAGTTTGTTTTATTTTTTACAAATCGTTAATTTGTATGTTAAAACGTGCAAACTACCTGCCCGGGTTTCAAGTTCAATCCGGAGACCGTATGTAGAATTTGCACTATTAAAATAAAATTCATATGAATTCCTTTGTTTTTGGCCAGTAAGATTTAACATAAACCGTAAAATTGCCTTTAAATTTTCGGATGAATTCCAAATTTAGAAGAAGTTTTAATTCCATAATGTAAACGAACAGAGCAAAAAAATAACATATAAGCCCATATTTGTTTATAAGTATGCACCAAAAATGCTGCAATTTGATTGGTAAGTAGCGTTTTCCGTAATATGCAAAACTTTGAAAATATGAACTTTTACTGTAAAGTATATAATATACAATTTAAAGCATAGCAAGTTCATTCTAGGGCACCTATGTATAAATACATGTATGTAATGATCATCTTGTCTGTTTTAAATATTGATCATCAATGCGTGGTACCCCAGATTGGACGCATTCGGCCTTATTGACATATATTCGCTTTATTTTTTTCTGTTAAACATCCTAATGTAGTGATTTGATACGCTAACAGTCTACGTCCTCGCACACAACAAATGTAGTGGTCATTGATCAAGAAATTCATGGCTATTATTTAAAACAGTTCATTACGAATACATGTACATCTAGTAGACACAATATTAATGTGTATATTGCTAAACAACCGGAAGTTTTAACAAATGATTTCAAAACATATCATTTAAGTGTTAATCACAGTTATTCTATATATTTAGTCAAGTAAAATTCATTCGAAGAGGGTTTTCTACACTTAAAGTTAGTATCGGAAAGGATAACAAGAGAATAAACCTTCCAACAAGCCTGCAATATTTAAAACTTAAAAAACCATTTTCATCTAGCCATAGAAGAGAGTGGTTTGCAAAGTTCTACAGAATAACATGTTTTAAGATTATGTATAACTATTAAGACATGTATTTAAAAGGTATTTTAGATGAAAATGTCATGGAGAATTTCGACATGCATTTAAGATTACAATAACTCGTGTCCAAGTCGGGGAACTTGATTATACAATCTGTTTTTGCCAACTTTAGGAATACCAATCTGATTGACATGAGGAAACATTAATGGCAGATTCTTAACAAGATTCGCTTTAATACAGTGCAAAACAGTGTATATAGTACATACACCAAAATATCGACAGTTTTATTTTGTGTTTTATAATTTTTCACCAATACTCTGAGGTTTCTTTGGTAAAAAATATATTGATATAATGCATTCTCTGCGAACGTTTTTACAGTGGTTATCACTGTGAACTTTGTTTCTATTTGAGCTTGAGAAAATATCATAAATCATACACAGTTTAAAAATACCGACACGGTGAAAGTTGTTTAAAATTGCAATACAATGCGGAGCATTTAAGACTTTAAGACTGTATCAAGTTAATGCATTTTGTTAAACATTACTACCACGGGTCCAATACCTTAAGAATGTTCATGGGGACAAGCAGTTTAGGCGGAAAACAGTAATGCGTTTAGCTATAGGTATCTCACTAAATCTGTTTACTTTGTAAAGGGGTTATCACTTCATACAGGGTTATCAGTGAAACACCTCTTTACACAAATATTTGTTTAGATATACTGATTATTTCGATTGAACATGTATTTAATAGATATAGTTTTATCCTTATACTGTATACATGATTCTCATCAAATTATATATCATTCAGTGTCTTTCAACATTTTTATTATATCTATGATTCTTTCAACATTTTTATTATATCTATGATTCATAAAAGGATTTTCTAACTAAATATGCCTAAATATAACATCTTAAAAAGCTTTATTGTAGTATTTATTCGTATATATAAGTATTCTTTAAAGAAACAAATCTTTTTGCGCCATGCTGAGACATAAAGAATCTCTTATTGTTTTTCGATGAAGATCGGGAAATCCCAACACGGGGGCGCACCGCTCAAGTCTTAAACGAGGCTTTGCCAGTTTTATGGAAAACTGTGTGTGTGCACGACTCGAAGTCGCAAAAACCTGAAGTGCTTTCTTCCCTTTTCGTTGCATCCGATTATACGTAAGTAAATGTGTTTTTAAAGAACAGCATATATTATGGTCCAATGATCGAAGATATTTTAGTTAGAGGACGTGGTTAAAATCTTGAAAACTGATCGGCGCCAACTTTAGAACAACATCTTCATCAGGGATGAGATAATTTGCGTTGACATCGAAGTAGAATTCTGTGCGCACGGGGGGAGGGGGCATATATCTGACAGAATTTGTTCACCCCAAGATGCTGATTCTGTATATTTGTTTACATTAAAACTACCTTATGATCAATGAATTAAAAATAAAAACAATACAGAAACGTTCTGAAAATTATTTATTATAGAACTGCAGAGTAAATAGTTTTGTGTGTAAACAAGGATATCTCGTGCTGTTAAACGTATTTGTCTTTGCCAAAACGTACCTGTAAAGCATACTTTAAAGGTGATAGAGGGGATAACGAACGTTAAATTCGTTAAATATTTTTTTAAACTTTTTTTTTATATGTTTTGCTAGTAAAGCGTTAATGCATGCTCATTTCCTGTTTTAACATCTGCAGAATATTTTGGTCTAGTGCGTTATCCCCACAAAACAATGATTCTTTTTACATTGTATTTAATGAACCTCAAACGCTAGCCTGGCTCCCTGGCTGCATGGTTATTTTTTATATAAATACTGCAAGCAAAATAAGAAAATCTTTAGCCTCTAAAATAGCACATTTTATCTGATGGCTGAACCATACCTATGTTCGAAGCCAGGGGCAATAAAAAAAGACAATGAAGAAACAACCTGCTGGAGTTACTTCCCTCTTAATGAATAAACATAATATGTAGAACAAACATAGGGACGGGAGCCAGTCTACTCAAACGCCTGTGCGGAAAATACATTTATTGCGGACACGCACTTGTATGATGCACGTTGATCATGAGTTAGGATTACATTTTTTCCTAAAATGTCGCCGCCAGTTGTACACATATAGTTCTGCCTTTGATTACGCCACTGTTTGATCTTCTGAATTATGTATGACTATTTAGAATCGACACTGAATCTATCTTTTTGCGACCACGATAATCTTTGGATAGTTAAAATGACGATCGTTTAATTTTTACAGTCACACCTCTCCCATGCAGATTTTTCTCGTTTTCAACAAAACTCATTTGCATCCCTGTTTCCAGTTTAATTCAGATTTCAGATATCAGATTTCAGATTTTATTGAAAGCCTTGGCCTCTAAGAGGCATCGGGCCACAAGCATCACAACTAACACAAAATGCAAGACAAATCAAACTAAGAGATCGTAGAAAATAAGCAATTAACAGTGGTAGCATTTATACTACCGCTGTAACAATCATTTAAGTGTTCACATTTCGGGCGCAACCTAAATCGGATATTTGGAATGTAATGTAAATTAAAATTGAAATACTACTTGTTTGTTTTAAACCTGATTGTAAATGTAAATTTTAGACTGAACTAGGATATAAACAGAAATCTGTTAGGGCTATGGCGAGGTCAAACCAAAAATAACACAATATGAGTTTGACTGTTGTGATTAAACAAAAATATTTTCGTGTGTAGAATTTCAAAAAAAAAAATAGCACATCTTTAGACCGAATGTAGAAAGTATTGCAAAGCTTAAAATACATTTTCGCCGGGGACACCGCACCCTGCACCTCCATACAGGTGTTCTGTCCCTTTACACCGCTTGAGACTTGAAGATCCCAAACCCCGACTTTTTTCAGGATTATCACCTTTTTCAGTTTAGAACATTTTGGTACAGATATTGTATGTGAAGTAGTTTTATGTTGGACAGTCTCGAAAAGCTAAGCGCGCTGTCACTAGACATCTTTTGTTTAAAGAAATATAGAAGACATCTATGGAAGATAATTTGAAACAAAAATCTAAAATAAATCAATGATGCCCGAACCAATTTGCAACAGTCACAATATTTTCATCGTCAAGTGATATTTGTGACAACTAAATTGATGTATCAATTTGTTTAAAGATTGATTATGTGTATTTTCCGAGGAATAAGGATATATAGGAACAAAAATGGAAAAAAATACTAAAAATATTTTTAAGTTTTACATATTCTATGTATACATTTATATGTATTTATGGTTAAAGAGCGATAACTTTGTTATGATGCAAGCCACCTAATAATTATCATTGCATCCCTTATATATCTAGAACATGGTATTTATATACACGAGCACCAGTCTGGGTATTTATAGTCATTTTCTCCGAAAGGAAGTAAAATAGACTTTCACAAAAACAGAACGGAGGGAGGAGAAAACAAAGTTTCTTTCTAATCTGCTTTTAGTAAAAAGGTATTGATGCTGCGGAAAGTTAAGTGTATATACATAATCAATGTATTAACGTCTAGGACTAATGGGTAAACGTTTGTTTTCTTTATACACATTATTGATTTGTATGTTTTTCAAAAACATGTTATGTTCAAACATACAAACTATTCGTGATACATTTAAGAACATATTTTACGATTAATCATTCACGAAATCAACTACATGTACGCCAGGTACATGAGATTACATGGCTTTGCTGAGGAATATAATATAACTGTCTAATGATTTGTTGGTTTGTCACTATGTATATTTTTTTGCATTGATTTGTCATTTGTTTTATCGCTATATTGCGATGTCATGTACCCTTGTGCCAAATTAAACTTGCTTATTTTTTAAAAGCATATGAGCCGTGCAATGTGAAAACCAACATAATGGCTTTGCGACCAGCATGGATCCAGACCAGCCTGCGAGTCCGTGCAGTCTGGTCAGGATCCATGCTGTTCGCTTTTAAAGCCTATTGGAATTGGAGAAACTGTTAGCGAGCAGCATGGATCCTGACCAGACTGCGCCGATACGCAGGCTGGTCTGGATCCATGCTGGTCGCAAAGCCGCTATGTTGGTTTTCTCATGGCGCGGCTCATATATACTCAAAAGTACAAAAGTAAACCAAACTATTTATATAAATATAATCCTTTTTTGAATAGTTTTTGCCGTTAGGCGGAACCGAGTTATCAAATTCAAAGCGGATATCTAAACTAGCCAGAACGTTGTATTTACTCTTTACAGATTTTGGTTCTGAGACTGAATGATAAACATGACCGGCACCACGGACATAATTATTTCAAGTAAAAGCCAGAATTCGTTTGAAAACATTATTAAGGGCTCTTAAAGTCTGAATAACACCAAATTCTGCAAAAATAAGTAAATTTACCACACCAATTTGGCTATAAGTAAAGTCATCACGCTTCTTAAATGAATAAAAAGAATAAATCTAGTTTCATACACTATTATAATCTTTTACTCTTTAGCACATATTCATAACTACCAATGTCAATAAATTTCTACAGTGCCTTAAAACATTATCACCACACCATTTTAGTTATAAGTAAAGTCGAAATACTTCTTAAATGAATATACAAGAATAAGTCTAGTTCCATAAAACTATTATAATCTTTTACCAATGAGCACGCATTTTTACAAATGTCAATAAACTTCTACAGTTCCTTAAAATAGAAGTAAAATATATTTTGTGAAAGGCACGCAATGGATAAATTTAAAGTTTCAAATAAATCTGTTACTTGGCCAAAATCTGATTAACAACCTTTAAATCAACAGTTTACTGTCAGAAGATAATTGACACAGAAATGACAAAATTTCTCCCCTAAAACAATATGGCCGTCAAAATTAAGGTCTTGTTATCTAAGAGACATTTTTAAGATTACCAAGTCATTAGAAAACAATTTACAATATTCTAGATTAACAGAAAGATGACTGTGAAATTTGAACCCTGTAAAATATCTAAAGAGACTTTTATCAAATTATTTTCATTGGCCAGTTATATTCATAGAAGAGATTGATTTGCTAATATGCTGCAGATTCAAACCATGCATAAATGCTAAAGCCCTCTACAGACGGTAGGTTTTTGTTGTACAACACCAATTAAATTCAAGATGTACAGCCAAATATTATCGTGTGTATGATGCTGTTCCTTGATTTCGTAAATCTTAAGTCTTGACTTACAGATTAGGACATGTTCTATTTCGTAAGTTTTGCCTTACCACCCACGTTGACAAGCAACAAATTGGTAAATAATTAGTTGATAAGAGGCAAGTGAATGAAATTCCAGAAACAATTGCCCAAAAAATAAACACAAATCTGGATATAAAATGGCTCAAATGCATAATGGAAAAAGGATGACACTGAAAAGTTAAATGATTTGAGCCGCGCCATGAGAAAACCAACATAGTGCGTTTCCGACCAGCATCCGCGCAGTCTGGTCCATGCTGTTCGCTAACGGTTTCTCTAATTGCAATAGACTTTGAAAGCAAACATCATTGATCCTGACCAGACTGCGCGGATGCACAGGCTGGTCTGCATCCATGCTGGTCGCAAAGCCACAATGTTGGTTTTCTCATGGCACGGCTCATTTGTGTCATGCGTAATCAAATTCATGGGACATAAAATGGTGAATATTATTTTTATTATTAATAGTTACATTCTTTTCAGTACCTGATGCACTATGTTTACTAGGTAAATCTCTGTGATTTATATGGGAATGGAATACTGTCTGTATGTGAAAAATGTACAATTTCAAAATTGTACATCTTTGAGATAATTAGTGTTGTACAACAAAAACTTACCATCTGTAGAGGGCTTAAGCCATGCACTTACAGGTTGTTTTAGACACATATATCGTGGCAAAAATGGGATATCATTTAAGAACTTTTATAAGCTTTTATAATAACTCTGGTCTAATTCGAGAAAATGATGTACACTTTCCCCCCATAACTTTAGCAATGCCAATCTGATTGATTGACAAGAAACCTAAATGACAGTTTTATAATAAGACGCTGTCTTAGAGCAAAATAGTAAATTAGTAAATACATATATGGCACACAGTGTAATATTTACGTGAACCCTGGTTCACGATCGAAAAACTAGGATTAGGTTTTACGAATGTAAACTTGTTCTTTTGATACTAACCTGAAATTCTTTCGAGCAAAAACATAAGAAAACGGGCGTTAACCACATTTTTGTCGTGAACCCAAGTTTACGTCCAAAACTAGTTTTCTCGATTGAACTTTGAATCTTTTTTACGGGGTGCCCCTTGGTTCCGAAATGAACATTTTAAAACGACGTAAAATTGGGTTTACATCCTGAACTGGGTTTACAAAACGAAAACAAGGTCACCTTTTAAAACCGTGATAGGTAACGCCCCAAAAATCTTTTTTTGTTCGGAAAAATTTAATTTTAATTTTATCGAACAAAAACCTAGGTTCACATCGAAAACTAGTTTAATTCACGGTCGCAAACAACGTAAGAGCTGTTAGGCACCGGTCATAAACGGGGTTTCCAAAAAAAAGTATTTTCCGCTCGTAACTTGGTTGGGCCCAAAAAACCCCGTTCACCCCCGAAATCCAAGTTATTTTATTTTTCATATATACCGTAAACAGGTTTACTTCGATAAACTTGGTTTCGACGAAACAAAATTTTCGGCGTTACCTTTGTTTAGGGTCTTTGGGAAACCCCCCATTCCTTTCCTAAACCTTTTTTCTAACATAACATTTTAATACCTTGAACTTTGGTTTTACGGCGTAAACCTATGTTTACGAGCGTGAATTATGGTTTTTACATCATCCATTTTTTTCCTTGAAAAATAGGCTGAAAAAACCTTTTTTACGTTCGAAAAACCTGGTTTATCGATCGTTATCCTATTTTTTTTTCCCGTAAACCTGGTCGTTGGCGGCATATAGATACACCAAATTTTAAATCACCAAAATTTTTTACCAACCCCAGGCTACGGAAAAGTTTAAGGAAAAGTTATTATTGCAATTTTAAAAAAATGTTTAAAAGTTAGAAAATTTTTTTGAAATAAAATATACAAAGTTAAACCGGAAAAATAGTTCACCCTCACAATTTTCTGCCTGCAAAGGTTTTTTTTACCTTTTCTTTTTTTCCCGATTGGGGGCCCGGGGCGTAAATTTGTCAGATATCCAGGGTCGCTTCTTTTTTCTGCAGAGGACTTTGACAACAGTTGTAAACCCTTTTCCCTTTTCGTTGGTCACATGTAAGCGAGGGTTTTTTGTGAAAAAAAGCCGGGAATATCTATGCGTAATTTTTCTTCGAGTGTCCAAAAAGAAAAAAACCCACAGGGAATCCCAGCTTTTTGATAAAACAATTTGGTAAACATGCACCCAGTAAATTCCGATAAATGCAAAAAAAAAAATTTTTGTGCATAAAAAGGAAATGATTAAATTTTCGCCAACCACAAGGCTTGGCTGAAATGACTCCCATTTGGGTCACAGGACATGTAAATTGACTACAACGACAAAGGCGATATAGGGGACAGCGGGAAATATTGGATATCTGAAGAAATTAAAAAAAAAATGAAAGAAGCAAAAGATGTTTTGAAGAAAGTGAAGGGGAAAAAGGTTTAGAAAAATCCCATCGGTTTAAAAGGAAATCCTCAACTTCGGAAGGAAAATAAAGACCCTTTGCCTACACAAGAATTCAAAAAGATGTTGACAAAAAAAAGGCCCAACGAAAAAAAAAAATTTCAAAAGGTAGTTGATAATGTCCCCAGTTTTTACAAAATCAAAAAATTGCAGTCAATCTACAAGCAAATAAAGATGACGGCAAAAGGGGGCAACTTTACTTAAATATTAACGGCTGAAGCAAAATAAATTCAGTTAAAGTAAAAAAGACGAAACATTTGAAAAGTTAATGCAATACTCTTTTGAAGAAAAGACTTAAAAATTGTAAAAAGCGACACATTTGGGAAGTTAAATCTCTTTTCTAGTTGGTCGTTCCAACGAGAAGAAAAGTAAAAAAAAAAATATACCCTTAACATAAAGAAGATATAATAAAAAACACATAAGATAATCACATGTATTACGCAGTATCGGGGATTGCTGTCTTGTCCACAACAAAGGCCCCGGTGATAACACGACAGGAAGGTAAAGTTGTAACTTCGGAAAAAAGCTTCATAAGGGAAAGTACAAAAACTAACCCCAGGGGATTTTCCCGTAATGCTCGGGATCAAATTGCAGTTACTTTCCCCAGGAGAGAGCGTATGTTAATGTCAACATCCGGTCAGTTGTCAGAAGTCAAGAAGGTTGCGTAAAAGGCAAATGTAGGGTTAACTTATCATAAAGGGCATCTCACGTTGTTTGCCAAACCCCAATAGTAAAAGGTTGGATCAAAGGGTAATGTCAAAACCAATTGCCGATAATGAAAATTTAAGTCCCTAATTGGGAAGGAGGATTCCAGACATTTTAAATTTCGGACTATGGTAGCCATGTTAGTCGTTAAATTACAAGGTGATGTATTAGGTAACAAAACGGGGATTTTGGGGCCAAAGGGAATGGTGATTTAGATGAGGGATTTTGGGGTTTTGGGTTGTACAATTCCCCTGGTACTTTCCATATATCAGGGACTTGAAGCAAGGTCAATAATATAGATCGTTCCCTTACCATCTCAATGTACAGTCATCATCATGATAAAGTTATATTGTGCTTGGTAGGGGCGAAAGTGTAATTTTAAAAAATGAACTACATAAACAAAAATAAACTTTAAAATTCCATGAAAAACTTTATTATTTTAAAAGTAAAGTTTATCATAAATGTTGATGCTAACTTCATGTAAAAAAAATTTTTGGGTCAAATTACAAAATGCTTTGTAAAAAAGGAAAATTAATTTTTGTATTAGAAATTTAGTGTTATTATATTCTATTTTTTGGGGTTTAATTTTTGACCCCCTAATTGATAATTTGCTTTAAAAATGTAATAATTAATAACTATGATTTATTGATTTCTGAAGCAAAATAAACTTTTTTTGGGGGGGAAAATCCCAATTATATGTTGTAAAGTAATTTTTCCTAAAATCTTGCATTTATTTAGTTTTTCCTTTTCCCTTTTAAAACAGATGTTTTCCAAAATTTAAGTGTTGTTGTTTTTTTGTTGTGTTTGTGTTGTATTATGACAAAGTTAAACTTCTGAAAAATAACACATTTTGCGTTTGGGTAAAACTTTTATTTAGAAATGATATCTTTTTACAAAAAATGAGAAAAATTTTTAATGCGGGGGTGTTTGGCCCGATACGGCAAAGTTTTGATTTCAAATCAGTTTTTTTAATAATTTTCAACAAGAAAAGAAAAAAAAAAATTCCAAGACGTTTATGCAAATTTAATTTTTCCTTTGTTTGACTTTTTAAGTGCGAAATAAAACTCAATGTTTTATTGCCTCCAATCTTTTGAGCAAACGAGATAAAAACAAAGTTTACCTAGTGTCCAGATAAGAAATTGGTGAAAATCGCGTGAAAGAAAAAACTATAATTCGTACTTTTTTAAAGAAGACAAAAAAACCAAATTTTGTTTCGTTAATATTTTGCAAAAGTTAAAATTAGAAGTGGGAAGTAGGGAAATAAAATTTCCCCCCAGGGCTTCCTATTTATCCTTTTTTTCGGATATGATTTGTTTTCGTTACAAGGCAGTACAAAAACCCACACCTGTTTTTGTTTAAAGAAAAATTTAGACAAAGGGGGTTTGAAATGGGATGCAATGCATTTTAAAGCTACAAAATTTCAAAAGCCAGGGGAGAGATTTTCTCCCTTGATAGTTTAAAAGTTTTTTTAAAACAGAAATTATCTGATCGCTACTATATAGATTATATAAAAAAGTTCTTTTTTAGCATCTTTTACACTCTTATATCATAAATTGAATCAACGCTTTTTTTTTTTTTCATCATCCATGTTTTTTCCCCTTTAAATTTTCCCATTGTATTGTGTTAAAAGATTACAGTAGCCTTACTGACCCTTGTCTTCAAAATAGATTTGTTGTTCTTTTTTGTTTTTTTTTCCAAACTCATGTAGTTCATTGCCCTTTAAACAATCTGAAAAAATGAAAACCGATGTTCTTTTCTAATCAGGCAAAATGTATTTCATTAGTCTTGATGGAAAAAAACAGGAATAGATAAACAAAAAGCACAGTAAACGTTTTTAAAAGAATAAAAAATATTTACATGGTAATTTAAAATTTTAAAAAAAAAGAAATAACAAAAAATGTTTGAATCAATTTTTTTAGCTTTTTATTTTTTTTTTATTAGCCTTACGAAGGGAAACTTTTCGTCAAAAAATAATGTATCAATTAACTTTTATCTCCCTTCCTTTAAACATTTTTGTTATAAAAGGAAGTCTATAATTTTTGTTTACCTTTCAATTTTTTGTGACAATAAATTTAGATTAGTCCCTTTTGTTATTCATGACTTTGTCATCATGTATTAGACAAATTTTTGCATTTCAAATATCATGTTATTTAAATCATATATTTATTGAAATTTTAAAAATTTTTGGGAAAAAAATAAAAAATTACAAAAAAGTCGACTTTTTTTGGTAAACTAGCTACAGAAAAAAAAAAATAAAAAAATAAGGGAGGGAATCGGTAGGGAAACCCAAAAACAATAGGAAACATTTTGCAATGGGGGCAAAAATAAATTTAATTAGGGCAATATTGGGGAAAGGCGTTTACAAGTGAAACACGATGGTGAATCTTTCTATAAATCATATCACAAACTTTGGGGCCAATAAGCGTTGCGCCTTTCCCCATGGCAACGAAGTCATCCAAAAGCACCCCAAAGATCAAATGGACATATATTTTGTTGATGTTTTTTCAATGTTGTATTCTCCCGGGGAAAACTTTTTTCACAGCAAGAGCATTTTTCCCTTTTGATAATACGTAAAACTTGAATTACATTTTTTTTCATTTTGAAAAACCCTTTTCTATTGCGTCAACTTAGGGAAGTTATGATCGAAATTTTTACTTATTAGAGCTGTTTCAGACCCCATTTTACTTTTTTGAGAAAGGGCGTCATACCAATCTGTTGCACTGTTAGTATCTGAGAAGGGCGTCAGATAAATGTTACTTAGCCCAGAATTGACATGAAACTGTAACTTGTGATGGAAAGGGTTTTTGTAACCCAAGTTTGCAATGTTGAGAAAAAAAGCAAAAATCCCCCCCAAAAATTTAAGATGAAAGGGGCGTCATGACCCCAACGACTTTTGGGGAAAGGGGCGCCCTTGGGGGGCCAACTATTTTTTTGACGAGAAAAAAGGCGCAAAAAAACTGTTATTATGATAGAACTGTGCCAAAACTGTGCCAAGACCCAAAGTTTTTTGTGATAAAACAGTTCCCAAAACTAAACTTAATTTTTCACGAGAGCGTCTGACCCCCGGTTATTATAACGAGAAAGGTTCCATGACCCGAGCTTAGACGAAAAGAGTGCAATGACCCCCTTACTTATGACGGAAAAGAGTGCAATGACCCCACTATTTCTTGAAAAGGGTAAGACCCTACTGTTATTTCAAAAAAAAAAATGCAAGACCCTACTGTTTTCTTAAAACGGAAAGAGGCAATGACCCCCTGTTATTATGACGGAAAAAAGCGCAATGACCCAATTGATACTTTTTTACCCGGAAAATTGTGTCAAAAAAAAATTTTTATTATGTTTAGAAAGGGTGCCATGACCCCCTGTTTTTTTAGTTCAGAAAAGGGGACTGACCCCAAATTTTTTTTTATGTTTTGAAGGGGGCGCCTGACCCATTGTTACTTATGTTTTTAAAAAGGGACAAGCCAAAAATGTTTCTTATGTTTAGAAAGGGGCCAGGGCCCCAACTTTATTTTTTAAAAGGGCGCCATGCACGCTGTTACTTTTTTAAAAGGCGCCCAATAAACTGACTTTTGTTTAAAAAAGGGCGCAGACCCAAATGTTATATATGATGAGAAAAGGGCCCGACTCAACTGTTTTTTAGGGTTTAGAAAGGGCACCAATCCCATGTTACTTATGTTTTGAAAAGGGGCCAATGACCCCTCTGTTATTAGCAGAAAGGGGGCCATGACCCAAGTTTCTTATGTTTAGAAGGGACGCCCTAACCCATTGTTTTTTATGTTTAAAAAAAAGGGGACAATGACCCAACGTTATTAGTTTAGAAAGGGGCGCATGACCCCAAAGTTACTTATGTTTTTGAAAAGGGGGGGCCCGACCAGATTTCTTATGTTTTGAAAGGGGGCCACAATAAACTGTTTTCTTAGTTTAAAAAAGGGCGCCCCACCCCCTGTTATAATGGAGAAGAGGGGGCCCCGACCAATGTTACTTATGTTTAGAAAGGGGGGCCATGACCCCAAATGTTACTTATGTTTAAAAAAGTCCAGACTAATGTTTCTTTTTTTTAGAAAGAGACCTGAACACGTTTCTTAGTTTTAAAGGGGCCAGTCCCAACTGTTATTTGTTAGAAAGGGGGGCCATTCTCAATGTTACTTTGTTTTGAAAAGGGGACAATGACCCCAAAGCTACCTATATTAGAAAGGGCGCCATGCCCCCCTTTTCTATTTTTTAGAAAGGGGGGCCAAGACCCAAAATTTTTCTTTTTGTTTGAAAGGGCGCCATGATAGTGTTACTTATGTTTGAAAGGGGGCCCTGACCCGACTGTTTCTGATGTTTAAAAAGGGGGGCCCTTGGACCAACGTTATTTTGTTTAAAAGGGGGGCCTGACCCAATTGTTACTTTTTTTTTAGAAGGGCGCCAGACCAACTTTTAAAGTTTAGAAAAGTCCCAGCCCCCCCTGTTATTTTGTTTTTGAAGGGAGCACGACCCAAACTTTAAAATATAAAGGAAGAGGCGCCTGACCCAAAATTTTACTTATGTTTGGGAAAAGGGCGCCATGACCCAACTGTTTCTTATGTTTTGAAAGGGGGCGACCCAATGTTGCTTATTTAGAAAGGCGCCTGACCAAAATGTTACTTAGTTTAAAAAAGGGCCCCGACACAACTGTTACTATGAGAAAGAGGGCCCATACCCAATTTATTTATGTTTGTAAAGGCCATGACCCAAATTTACTTTTGTTTAAAAGGGTGCCATGACCCAAGGGCCAAGACCCCAAATGTTTTCTTTGTTTAGAAAGGGGGGGCCCTGCCCCTGTTATTATGTTTTTAGAAAGGCACCACGACCCTTTCTGTTTTGTCTAATTTTAGAAGGGGGGGCATGACCCAACTGTTAAATCTACTTTTGTTAGAAAGGGCGCATGACCCAATTTAGTTACGTATGTTTAAAGGGCGCCAGACCAACTGTTTTTTACTTTTTTTTAGAAAGGGCGCCAGCCTAAAAGTTAATCATTGTTTTAAAGGGCGCCAGACCCCCTGTTAGTTATTATGTTTGAAAAAGGGCCGTTAGTCTTTTGTTTGAAAAGGGGACCCTGCCCAACTTTCACTACTTGTGTTTTGAAAGGAGCATGAAACCAAAATGTCGTTTATTTGTAAAAAAGGCGCCAACCCAGCTGTTTAAACTTCTTAGTTTAGAAAGGGCATTTTAGTCTTTTTGTTTAGAAAGGGCGCCATGACCAATGTTATCTATTATTTTTGAAAAGGGGGGCCCCTGGGCCAAACTGTTAGTCACTTTTGTTTTGAAAGGGGGCCCTGACCCAACGTTTAGTTACTTATGTTTTGAAAGGGCGCCATGACCCAATGTTACGATCATGGGGCCAAGACAAAACTTTTAACTTACGTATTCGATGCAAGAAAACTTTTTACGATGAGAAAAAAAAGCCATGTCTTAACTGGAAATTTTTACGGATAAAATTTTTCGTTTAAACCCCAACCCTTGTTTTAAAAAAAAAGACGGAGCATGAACCAAATTTTTTCTAAGGTGAAAATGGGTGTTCTTGAATAAAATAAAAAAGGGCAGGACTTCCTTTCTCATAATAACTTAAATTAGAAATTATAATAAAAGGGAGTCCGAACCCGTACTTCAAAGGAAAAAAGGGGACAATGGGACCAGGTTTTAAATGTGAAAGAATTTAGTTCTTTTGGGGTATTAATAGTCGATTTTGTTTTGGTATAATTTATTTTTACAAAATTAAAATAACTGATATATACAAAAAATAAACTAAAAAAATTTTTTATTTTAAAAACAACAAGGAAGCTGTTTTCCAGAACTTACACTTAAAAATAAGTTCAACAAAGGGAAAAACAAATATTTTTGTACTGATACAAAAAGAAAAATAAAATTTTCCAATTTCCCAAAAAGAAAAAAAGATTTTTAAAAAATTTCATTCAAAAAGCCTTTTCATTTTGGGCGCTTTTGGTTGACGTTTTTTGTTAGAACGCAAGCGATGATTGCAGTTTACTCCCATTTGGTTGTTTTTTTCAAACGTTTTGGGAGATAAAAAAAAACATTGCCTAAATATTCATAAATAAAGATCAATTTTATGGTCCCTAAGTAGCAGTTATATGGGTTGGGACAGTCTGGAAATCCAGAGGGTTTGTTATTTTAACCCCTTTCCCGCCAAATCTAAACTTTTTGCTCCTTTAAAGTCAAATACAGCGTTTTACCGTCAATCTTGTTCCCTTTTTTCCTTTTGGGGTCGCTAGAATTTGCGAAAAGCGCCTTTGGTTTTGGTTTTGTAACTGTTTTTACAGAGATTTGTGAAAGTTAAATTCCATACCGCTAAATCTGACATTCAGAAACGTTTCCCTTAATTTTTTCTCTTTTACGACCCTTCTTGCAGTTGTTTAGTTTGGGCAAAATTTTAATGTTCGTCAAAATGCCCCAAATTATCGTTGCTCTTTGTTGTTTTGTCAGTGCTTTCCCGTGGTCTCCGTCCAATCCTGGCCTGGCACTCAAATTTCCCCGGGAAACCCAAGTTTTAATCAAGGTTAAACCTTTTTTAAACCTTTTGGGAAAACGACCCAGTTGAAAAAACGCCGTCGATCGTTCCGTCGAACGATGTTCCTGTTCGGAGCGGAGTTTTCAAACGAGATGTGAAAACTATTTTAGAATTGGTTAAAATTTCCATACTTTTGCCATATTTTGGGAAGTGACGGTTTGAATCGGAACGTGACCGTTGACGTCCATTTTCACGTCAATTTTGAGTTTTTTAAAAACTTTGCCCCTTTTTGACAAAATTGTCACGCCCCCCAATTTTTTCGAAAGTTCATTTGCCCTTGTAGGACCCGAAAACAAAAAGTAATATATAGTATAAAATTGTATCAAATTTAACATCACGAAATTTTTCAGTAAGTTTTAAATTTTTTAAAGCAAACAATCGCGGATATTCTTAATAATGTTTTTTATCCCCACTTGTAATCTTAAAAAAATGTGAATATAGCAATTTTAAAAAAAATGGAAAACAACATACAAAAATTTTAAAGCGAAAGTAATTGAATTATCTCCCTTAATCTTTTACACTAGGAAATTGCTTTAAAACTGCCACACCCCAAATTCCGATGAAAAGCACAGAAAATTTCTGTGCATAAAAGGAAAATAATTGATTTTCTGTCCAACACACAACCCCTTGGGGAATGACTGGGTCATCTTTGGAAACCAAAGGGAATGTAACATTTACAAACCGACGTGTTAATGTAGGGGACAGCGAGGGAAAATTTTTTTACATGAAGAAATAAAAAAAAAAAAAAGAAACTTTGGGGGAAAGCTGAAGTGAGAGATAAAGAGATAGATAAATGCCATGATGGTATTATCAAGGAAGTCCTCAACTTCATGAGCGCCTAGATCAACTACAGCAAGATATTCAAAAAGATGTTGACAAAAAGAAGGCCAACGATAAAAAAAAATAATTCAGAAGGTAGTTGATGAATGTGCCAGTATTTCTACTGAAATCAAGAATTTGCAATCAAGTCTACAAGCTTATAGAAGTGCACGGCAGAACGGGTAACTTTACCTCAACATTAAACGAGCTGAATGCACATTTTGGGAAGTCCACCGCTGGAACGACCAGACTAGAAGAGAGATTTTACTTCCCAGATGTGTCTTAGACAACATGTTTTCAAGATCAGCATTTCGTTCAAATGAGTATTGCATATCTGACTTTGCTAAATGTTCATCTGCATTCTTTACTGCATCTGAATTTATTTTGCATTCAGCTCGTTTAATGTTGAGGTAAAGTTGCCCGTTCTGCCGTGCACTTCTATAAGCTTGTAGACTTGATTTCAAATTCTTGATTTCAGTAGAAATACTGGCACATTCATCAACTACCTTCTGAATTATTTTTTTTTCTGTTTTGATTTTTCATCGTTGGTGAGACTTAAAAAGAAAATACTATGATGTGTAGGAGGAACGCGTGTGCTGCAAGGACGGTTCTACCTTCACTTTTTTCTTGAAATAACTTTATTTTAAATAATGATTTTATTTCTCGAAATAATGAACAAAGATTAGAATTAAACATATCTAGGTCATTGCAAGACTTCAATTTTATTAGTTAAATGGCAACCACCGTTTATGACATTCCTGACATTCTGAACTGTTTTGCTCCTGCTATTGAACTGACATAACGTCAAAGTATACAGTATTCAAAGCGTTTTTGTGGCTAACATATCACCCAAATACAAGATAAATGTGTTTTTGTGTATAAATATCCGTGGCTCAGTGGGTGTCAAACAAAACGTGCATGTGAATCATTTATGCGAAAAAAATGGTTTGTTGTAACAGTTTCAAAATTTGTAAGTTAGAAGAATATGAAATATATATAAGAAACTATATGAAATAAATATATAAGAAACTTATTGAAAAAGTCACAAGTACATATTGAAATTATATGTTAATTTGTATTATATTATTTGCTTAGTTTAGCCTTCTTGTTGTTATAACTTCTTTGGCCTATGTAAAGATTAGTATTAATTAATGTTAGTTCATTTTTATACATACATGTCTTTGTTTTATTTTTTCTGGCTTTGTTCTTATCGGCATTTTTATTGTCATATACACTCATATTTTAAATAAACCATATTGTGTTTTATATCCGTTTTCTTGAAGTTCATTCTTTACTCGTACATACACAACCTCTGACTAAAGATGTGTACATTGATGTGAATACAAATTAATGCCAACATCAAATTTTTCATTTTATGATACTTTCATACGAAATCAAGCAAAATCTTGAGGTCATTACATAGGCCAACTACATTTGCATTTGTTTGTTATGTTCAGTAAAATAAGTAAAAGACTCAATCGGTTATATCTATACCTAAATATCGTCACCCAACAAGGCTTTTATTTCAATATTACAGATCGTTCACAATAGAAACAAACTTAAAATCGGACATTTTCTTATACATTAGTATTCTTTTCCAAATTCCGCATACCAGATTCCGTATACATATTCTCCCCTTACGTGACCAAGTCCGTACCGTAACAGGTGATGCCTCTCAAAACACGACGGCGCAGTCATGATGTGGCCGTCAAAGTAAACATGAAAAACCCAGGCTAAATATAGATTTTCCAAACTTGTACTTTCACATACAAAAATGTTGCAAGTCAGGCTCTGATTTGCTAGGAGAAGGGTCGTCAGAACGAGGCTATATATAGCACGTCTTCAGATCCAATGTGCGTAGCGTTAACTGGAAATATACTTTAGTCAGATTGGCATTATATAATTGTTAACAAGAGTCTCCAGTTATGATCCTAGAAGTGTTTTGATATTTTGTTTCCAAAATTTTACCAGTTATCTGCAATGTTTTGGGTAGGCGTGCCGGAAATCACGGAATAAAAGTAATGATTTTGACGAGGAAAAAGCTTATATTATTTTTATTCATAGATCTTGATTATGAAGGGAAACAATTTTCAAATGACCATTTTGAGTAGCCGACATAGCTTTAATTATTTTAAATAGGTTCATGTAAACTTAGTTTGTATACGCTTACGTCAGGAAGTCGACCGTGTTGTTGTGGTAGTCTTTATGTGAGGAGTTGTTGTTGTGGGAGTCAAAATGGCGAAAAATTACGGTTATTTGTCGAGAATTTTCTGTAAACTTTATAAGTGAAACCTTGTTTGCAGTTTTCTCTTAATTTCAATATGGCCAGTCCATGGAGTTATGTTTTGGCTTTAACCGACATCAGTCGTTTGCTAAATAGAATTAAGAACAAAAAAGTTATTGAAGGCACCATTTGGCTGATTGCGGTAATATTTTGAAAGATTTTCACTAAAAAATAGTCTATTTTAATAGACCTGGCGGGGCGTGGTTTCGCGACGGTCCACTGCCTTATTGTGAAGGGTATGTAGTATATTTGGCAACCTGATTTCTTATTCACTGGTCATCTTCCTTGCATTGTAATCACTGCAGCTCTACCTATTTTGCTCGTTTTATGAGATTACTATTATTTGCATAAGCCGGAGGTTAACTCCGCCCCGCCAGGTTAAATAAAACCCACTATAACGTATCTAAACCCTATTCAGACCTTTATGTTGTAAACTATGATTAATCACTTGCTAATTAAGAAATCCATTCACTTTTCACGTTCATAAATACATTTATCGCCTTATGACAATTTTTTGTTTTGGGTAAACATTGATGTTCAGGTCTGGCGAGAATGAGTCTGGGCATCATTGAATACTGTTTAAAATCCCAGAGACGGTAACGTCCGTATGTAGTTATCCGTCTTTGTTGTCTGCATATACCAAGGCATTTTTTCGATGTTTTCTGGTTCCGTTTTATGTGCAGTCCATTCGAAAACCTTGCCAACATTATTCTTTTATTTCTTTTTCATAAAGAAAACTGTATACTAGTATGCTACAGTAGAATAGGAGAGATCGTGTTTGTATACAAATCCCTTGTATTTTCTATTTTTAGAACTGATAAGACAAATATCGGGTGGGCAGGCGCCGAGCGTCCATGTTTTTTTTGTAAACAGTGATGTTTTTCTAACGGCTTAAACTTTTTTAAAACACAAATGATGTCAATAATTTTTTGATCAATGGAAAGGATATAAAACAAGCAATTTATTGATTACTTTTAATTATCATTTCAAAATAAAATGGATTCATTATGAACGCTTAACTTACAGTGTTTTTCTAAAAGTTTGGAGCATCGCAACGCCGCTATTAAAATCATATGTCATTTAAAATGGTTATTCATTTTAAAAAGATATTTAAATGAGAAAATATGAAAATCGTAAGCATTTCAGAACTTTTTGAATTTTTAAAATCCATAAATGAGCGAAAAAGTTATTAAAAATTAAAAATTCCGATCCCATACACAAACGATATAAAAACATTTGTTTTGCCAACCACCAGATAAACAGGTGTTAATGCGTGACGTCACGGCGATCTCTCCTATAGTTCCGCCGATTTCACAGAGTGCCAGGTGCTACTGGTGCTACACGCATGACTGAGCCGGAACAATGGCATAGATCACGTTACCCTATGACGTAATAGTGAGTCATCGCTAGGGAGTGGGGCTTACGCGGAAATTCCCATGACGTCACAATCGGGCAACAATATGGCGGACAGGTCAATGCCTTAAAATAGTGGGGGAGCCGCACCCAACATTCCTAAAACAATAGAGAGTAGGTAATTCCCATGACGTCACAGCCGCACCGTTAACGTTCCCAAAACAGTAGAGAGTAGGTGGGTGAGTCAATCGGAAATTCCCATGACGTCACCTGCCGCACCATTGACGTTCCGTTACCACCCAGCTTCTCTATTTTTAGCATTAGATAAAAGAGGATATTTCATAACAGTGTTCTCACCATAGTTTTATTATTCATAATCAATTGGGTATTGTCCTATCATAATAATACGGATTTTTTTATTGTATAGCCATAAACCACACCCAGTTTCAGTTTATATATTACA
Organism: Mercenaria mercenaria; assembly: GCF_021730395.1. Lineage (NCBI taxonomy): Eukaryota > Metazoa > Mollusca > Bivalvia > Venerida > Veneridae > Mercenaria > Mercenaria mercenaria. The sequence continues at coordinate 7,821,582 of NC_069377.1, read as the reverse complement.
AGATATCAATTGCAATCAAATCTATTCAATTTAACCCACATACCCAAAATTAAATGTCAAAGTAATTTCAATACAGCCACGCGCCAACTATCCGATTAAATTAGCTGTTATTTTGTGATACGGTTCTTTATCAAATACCACGGTATCGAGAGATCAAAAAATATGATAAACTACCTTTTGAAGTAAGGTCAACGAACTTTGCATTATCATTTTACATGCTACATTAATATTCATTTTTTAGTTTTTCGTATTTGTACGTTGTTTGTATTCATGTATTTGAAAATTAACTTTATTATTTATACCTAATAAATGTGTTAAACACATGTATAATGTTTTCATTTGCATGAAAGGGATCGAACAGAGCCATAATTACAGCTATCTACAGTGCAAAGGGGTGGTTACTTTCATTGACTCCTCTACTCAATGTAATTTAGAAGGCTATTTTCTAACACCATAAACGTTAGAATCGGCGTGAGAGAAACTTAGCAGGGGAAAACAGTTAAAAACAAACAAAACAAAACACTGTTTTCATATTATAGTCAATTTTATTTATTTTCTTGTAGACATAGCAAGAAATCATCTCCTCCTCATTCGATAATAGTAATCGCTAGATAAAACAAAGCCATGTTTACAGTTTAATTGTCTTCTTTTTTTTCAACCACTTTAATAACGTTTTCCGATAATGCATGTTCGTGGCAGATTTTTTAACCTTAACAGTTCGCTTTTTGCCCAACGCTCGACCCTCTGCACCGTACCGGCCCCTCGGCGTCTATCTGTAGCACTCTTCCAGCTCCAACTCCAGCTCCATCCTGTCGAACTGTCGTTTGTTGTGTTGGTCCAGTTCGGATACCGTTTCCTTTCTGGCTCTGTATAGTTGTGAGGGAAGTCTGAATAGTTGTGAGGGAAGTCTGAATAGTTGTGAGGGAAGTCTGTATTGTTGTGAGTGAAGTCTGAATAGTTGTGAGAGAAGTCTGAATAGTTGTGAGGGAAGTCTGAATAATTGTGAGAGAAGTCTGTATTGTTGTGAGTGAAGTCTGAATAGTTGTGTGGGAGGTTTGCATTGTTGTTCCCTCACAGTTATACAGACTTCCCTCACAACTATACAGACTTCCCTCACAACAATACAGACAAACATCACAACAATGCAAACCTCCCTCACAACAATGCAGACTTCCCTCAAAATAATATAGACCTCTCACAACAATGCAAACCTCCCTTACAACTATACAGACTTCCCTCACAACAATGCAGACTTCCCTTACATCTATTCAGACTTCCCTCACAACTATGCAGACTTCCCTCACAACTATACAGACTTCCCTCACACCAATAAAGACTTTCCTCTCAACTATTCAGATTTTCCTCACAACAGTGCAATAAGGGAAGTCTGTATTTTGTGAAGGAAGTCTATATAATTGTGTGAGAAGTCTGAATTGTTGTAAATCGACTAATTTCTACGGGCAGAAATATGCAGACTTCCCTCACAACTATTCAGACTTCCCACGCAACAATGCAAACCTCCCTCACAACAATGCAGACTTCCCTCAAAATAATACAGACTTCCCTCACAACAATGCAAACCTCCCTCACAACTGTAGAGACTTCCCTCACAACTATTCAGACTTCATCTGCCGCAGTAAATAAACTAAGAAGGATACGATCTAGTACTAAACGACATTTTCTCTATAACTGCTGACTGCTTATGTAAAGTATAGCTGCGCATGTTAACTTTAAGGCAAAACAAAACAAATGCAAAATAAATTGTCGTGTCTATATTTTGTCGAGTGGCGCCGCCGCCAGCACCAGAGAATGGCACGATAAATTGACGGTAATTTCTTCTTCTTTTTTTTTGGTGTGTGTGTCCTTTTTCTGTTGCCTTGCACCCCATCTAGACGAGAACATGACAAAATAGGGCACAAACTCGACGAAAAAGTATCGTGTCGTAGCCCTTCTTTGGTCGTGTCATTTTATTGTCGTGCTGATGGGGGAAGGAGGTGGGGAGTAACGCAAAAAGAAATCGTGCTATCGTGATATCATTCTGGCGAGGGCGCCAACACGTACCACGATAACAATTATATTTTCATGACTTCATTTTAAAATGATACAATTCAGTAAATAAGAAGCTACATGTACATTATTATAGACGTATAGCGATGTCATTTTCGTTTTTGTTTGTAACCTAAAAAATAAATGCAGGTTTTTCTGGAAAGTGTGTCAGTGATACCCACTGCAAATTTGCGATACTTCATCCAAGTTGTTCTGACCACAACTAATTTATGCCCTAATCTTTACTAAGCATTTCAGTTTACATCTCGTCTGTTCAATTTACAGTCAAAAATATACATGTTTCACAGAACAAACACATTTTCTGTCAGTTCGTATGTCTGTCCATCGTGTATGGTAGGTTTTGTTAAGAACATGCAGGTTCTTCTACTAACTTTCAATATAAAAATATGGTAAAAATATGGTTCCTATGACAACAGATATGACAAATGCCTCTTTTGAACATTTATTTTATAGAGGATATTAATGAGTGTCTATTCGTATTGAATTTATTAAACGAGTTGAATAAAATGATAAAATGCGAGGCTCTGCCGAACATTTTAACAATTTTATTCAACGAGTTTAATAAATTCAATGTGGAAAGTCACAAATGTATAAACCTTTTTATCACATGTTAGCCTTTCCTATCGAAACATAAAAAAATTACTTCCTTTTACTATATAAACAAGTCAGTTTGACCAACGTCTCCTATACAATAAACGACGTCGGCGTCAAATTAAAGGCTTTATTATAAAGAGTGGTTCAAAATTATGGGAAGGGCTGTATGCTGATGTTGAAATAACTCTTAGCCCAACCCTTTTTGTTTTTGTTGTGTGTTAATAATGTATGTAATATTGTGTGTGACATTGAAACAGAGAGCAATAAAATATGATTAAACTAATCTTTATTACACTCCCGCGACGTCAAATATGTGATAAATAACAATAAGTTTTAGATTGAGGAGCGGGCACACAAACTCGGGAATCGTTGTCGGTGTTGTCACTGGACTACGGTGTCCGTTTTACTTAAAGAGAACTTCGCAACAATACACTTAAAGCTACAGTCACACTTACGGATATGTCCGTGCGTTGAGGTACGGCGCGGATGGGATTGACCTGTTGGGGGAGTAGACACGGATAAGTACGGAGCAATACGTCTTAGTACAGGAAAAATGGTGAGAAACGGGGAACAAAAAGATGGTGTCGGCCCGGTACAATTTCTCCTTCTTTGCTGTATAGTAAAACAAGCACTTTTGGACATGGATTGTGAATTTCACAACAAAATTGCAGCATTGACAGCTCTGTATTTCTGAAGAGTAATACTATCCCAGTCAATATATCACAGAAAAACACCACCATCAACGATGAACTTTTTTGCTACACATCAAAGTATCTAGTCCATGTTTAAATTTCCCACTGACATCTGTCATGGCCACCAGTCTGGTGTAGTTTTTTAATCCTTCCGCACAGAAATGTAATCCTGAAAAACACACATAAAACAACTGTTAAAGACATCAGAAATGACAAAAAATGTACACAGTATCAATAAATACATTTGGAATATAACATGTCAAAGTAGGGATAGCGTTAAATTGGGAACTTCAAAATTTCAAAGAACTACTTTCTAGGATACAACGACCCGGAAGTACTTCTATACCGGGGTGACACCAAGATACAGGACGCAAATAAGTACGGATAGGTACGGCGTTCTACGTTGAACTACGTTTACTGCGCCTGACAACTTGCCCAGCGCGTGGACGGATCTGCGGTGAACTACGTTGAACTACGCTTAAGTACGGACAGGCTCGGATAACTACGTTAAGCTACGGATCAATACGCATGACTACGTTCGCATTAAGGTTTAGTAACGGGTCAGTAAGTTTCATATAAAAAGGCAACCGTTGAAACGTGTAGCCAGCGTTTTCATTACGATTATCTTTGACATCATGTCAAACTACAGCAAGGTATGTTTCAGTACGGAAAACTACTATGTTACAAAAACAGAACGGAATAAAGTTTCTCTCTCATCTGTTTCAGTTAAAAATGTATTGATGTTCTGGAAAGTTATATGTTTACTCATAATCAAAGTATCAACGTTCAGGAGTAATAGGTAAACGCTTGTTTTCTTTTTACACTGTTTTATTTTGATAAACATTTTGAATCGTACAAACCATTCTTGATGAAGGACAAAATGCTTAAATAATCTCCCATCAAAGCAAGTACGCATGACAAAGCATAAAGGTACCGAACTATGAGTAATTTGAATCTGACACGAAGATTGCTTTTTTTCTTTGTGGATCTGAGATTAAATGTTCAGATTGACCGACACCACTAACAAAATTATTTCAAGTAAAGCTAGGTTTTCTTTCTAAAATAGGTAAAATCGGAGACGAATAGGTATTTAGCTGTTCTAGTAATTTGAAGAAGGAAAAACATCGGACAAAAAAAACCCTGTAAAATTAAAAAGAAAAGTCAGTATTTTTTTTTTTTGAAACCACATAGTCTCCAAGGCCGATGTAAATTCATTGACTGTGCGTTGAATTGGGGATCAACAATACTAAGTGTACGCGAAACTCGGCTAAACCCGGAAGTTAATGGACAATATTGTTAAAGTGTTAACTTCCCTTTTCTTGCATACCAGACGGGGATTTCCGGTATTTTTATCGGTGCTGGAAAAATCCATCTTACACCCCGGGGTGTGAGATGACTCTCGTGCTGTAAATGACGTATTACGAACTACATATATGTAGCAATTTACATTTTATTTCATAAAAAAAAAAAACGGAATAAAAATCCGATACCTTGACAGTTCCTCTTGTTTCCTTATAGTATATTTCTCGATTCAAAAAAACGTTATTTTATCAAAAATTCATAACGTTACGCTGCAACTGATAAAACAAAACCGGAACTAAACATTGTTATTTGTCTTTGAAACGTCATGACGTCTTTCCTGTTTACGAACGTTGATTTCCCGCGCTTTGTTTAAATACGCAGCTAGAAGAAATAGTTCTAAAAAGAAAGCCCTTCGATTGATTTTATTTCTATTTTTATTTCTTTAATATGATATGCAAGACAAAGATTCTGTCACTGGTTGTAGGTGCAGAGTGGAATATCCAGCTCTCGGGTAACTGTTTACGCGGTTACGAGGCTGGAGCCTCGTAACCGCCTAAACAGTTACCCTCGAGGCCGGAAATTCCCATCTGCATCTACAACCGGTGAAAAAATCTTATATTCTTTGCGCCCGAATATACATTGATGACTGTGTAGCGTATAGGAGGGTATATGGTACAGGTTCCAAAGATATGTAGGGTAAAATCTTGCAAAAATTGCGCCAAAATCAGCACTAAAAGCTACACAAGGATAAGAATTTTTACAGTTTTATCTGACGATGTAAATCAAAGCGCGGGAGAGCCATATATCTGACGTAATTTGCTGACCTCTAGATACTGATTCTGTGTATTTTGCTTACATTAAAAGTTACTTTTGAATGAATTGAAAAATATATCCTTTTGATATATAAATTAAAAATATAAACGATAAAGTCGTACGCAGAGGGAAACGTTGCGTAAAATTGTTCTATTATAGAATTGCAGATAAAGGACATACCGTGCTGTTTAAACCTAATTTTTTGACAAAACCGTAACGAATTAAATCTCTTTAAATCAAATTCTAATATGGCTAACAATGCTTAAATTATCACAACGATATTATGTTGACGTCACGCCAACGTGATATTTAGCGCCATGTACGCATCGCGAAAAAGCGCTTTTAAATTTTGATCAAATCTTTCACTTAAAACGTGTTTAAAACGAAATGTCACATAGCATAATTGTCTTAATCAATTTACACACACATAATGTTGGTTATTAGCTGCTCAGAATAATTCGACATCATTTGCGCCTTAATGAAACTTTTCCGCAAGACGTATTGCCACTTCCGATTCTGGCATGTATAAACAAGGAGCGTGACGACCTATCACTCGGCGCCATGCATGCGCCAATAAATAGTTTAATCATATTTTATCTATATATTACGAAAAAAAGATATATAAGAATCGAAATACTTTATAGCAAAAGAGTGGTTTAACACTATTTATGCACGATGGGCGGTTATACGTCAGGCGTAATAAGCCGTTATAACCTGAAAACATGCATTATCCCCACAAAAGAATGATACTATTTATGTGATGAACTAATACGTTTTGCCTCAATTATTTCTAAACAATCACATTATTAGATACAGAAATGTAGCGCAATGGATCCAATCTAGGCAAAGCATTTTGCATAATGTCGACGAATTTTCCTGTTCTTTTGTATTGCAAAAGATATATTTTCTTTGATGTTTCTAATGTTTATAATTCTAAATGTGATTTTACACAACTAAAATAATGTGGACGTTTTTTTTTTTTTTTTGTTTTTGTTTTTTTTTTTTTTTGTTTATAGACATCAACTGATCGATGAAACACTCGTGCATTTTTCATGCAATTTAACGCCGAGTGTTTACGCAATCTTTTGCGGAAAACTTCAGAAAACAATCAGCATTTAAACTTATCGGAAACTATCACAGTCATGAAAAATAGATTCCTTACCGATTAGATCTAGTATATTATTGACTAAATCTTTGCTGGAAGTACTTCAGAAAACAATCAGCATTTAAACTTATCGGAAACTATCACAGTCATGAAAAATAGATTCCTTACCGATTAGATCTAGTATATTATTGACTAAATCTTTGCTGAAAGTACTTTCAGATCGAATTTGTCCGCATGAAAAACGAATTAGGAAAATTTATGTACTTTAGTTATAGGTTTACATTTAATTCTTACAGCCCTACCCACTCCTTCCTCCTTTTTGCGAAAACTCTACACTGACTCTCCTTTCCCTATGTTTGTTCTTTCATATGTCTCTTATAAAACTGTTCTTCATTACAGTGGAAACAATTATAATGACACTTTTTATTACCCCTGGTTCCGAACGTAGATTGAATACTTTAGCCATCAAATACACAATTGGGCGATACATTTATTTCAGCATTTATTTATAATTTATTAAGTATGTAATAGATACAGTACGAGTTTTTCTTCAAAAGTGTCCTCTTACAGACGTAAGAAGCCATTTCGCTATTGTCCGAGGCGAAGCCGAGCATAAAATTGGTGTTCGTCCTTGCGAAACGGCTTACGTCTGTAAGAGGACACTTTTGAAGAAAAACGAGTAACTGTATCTGACTTATACGACGAAAATTGTACAGAATATATTAATGAATGAATGAATAAATGAATAAATAAACAGAAATATGTTTTTGAAAGATAAACATTAAATTATTATCGTGTGCCTTTCTAGATATACTGTATCAGCTAGTGGTATAACCCGAAATTTTCGTGCATTCAAATTTCAAACGGGTGGCTGTACATGTGTTTGTGCATTGGTATACATCACTACATGATATACAAGTTCTTAAAAATGACAGACATTTTTTTTTTGACGAAACGAACGAACAGGACGAATTCCTAGACCTCTTAGTACCATCCCCGCTGACTGTTTACATTGAGGCATCGGAGCTTCGTTGCTGGATGTGTCATTTTGTAATGTAGGTACGATATATTTTACCTGCTTATAAATATTACGTTTTAACAGTTTAATTATAGAGGTTTGTTGTGAATTTAATCTTGGACCTCGTAAAAGGGGTCTATAGTATCTGTTAGCAATACACTCGCCTTAAATGTTTTAAGAACAGCCTGTTAATGTTCATGTAAAGTCTTTTGAAACCACCCCAGGGGTGAATTTTTGTTTTAGTTTTTTACGCCACATACGCCTTGGTCTATCATAAAGAATACACCAAATCGTTCATAACAAGGAGGAGAAACTTTAATTTAATTTTAAGACAGATTATTTCCTTTTGGACAACACGTTTTGTCTTACATCACATGTTCTTTGACTGTTCATATTCTGTTTTGTAGAAGATATCAAACTTCTTTTTCAAAAGTATTTTGTCATTACTTTTATCATCATTGTGCGTCTAACATATTTGTCCAGGTAGTCCGGAAGTTGAAAGTGTTACAAACCATGTACATTTCAAAAACATGCAAACATTGCAAAATGAAAGTGAAAATAGAGCTGTCAAATGGACAAAAATCTGCAGTATTTCAACAAATACAAACGTAAACTATATTTCATTTCCCGGAGTACCTAGATAAGTATATAAGACACACATCAAAATCAAACTCAGAGAAAAAATATGTTTGAAAATGAAATTTGATATCTTGTACAAAATATAATGTGGACAGTCGAAGTACATGTTTTGTAAAACAATATACATATTACCAAACAAGGCGACCTCTATAGAAAGTATTTTCTACTTCTTCTGAACAAATTCGTATATATATGTTATGAATATTATGGGTCTGTCGGGAATAATTTCAAAAATAAAAATTTACTCAAGGGGTGGTCTCAAACGCTTTACATGATGATGAACCTTAAACGGAAAAAGGCCACAAGAGATAAAGTGAGCTATGTAGGCTCACAAAAAGAATGGTTACTAAGCTTATCTCTGAGCACATAATGCTCTTTAAGGATCGATGAACGCCTGCTTCATGTCAACATTGATTACACTCTAACATCACCGTTGCTAAATCATTCTGTATCTAACTTGAACACAATACTGAAGCGAATATCACCAGGCAGAGTGTTATTTATATTAAACAAATAACAAATCGTTTACTCTTCTCGTGAGAAATTAAAATATCTTGGGCCTAATATAAATAATATGTGATTAGGTCTAGAAAACAGTTGTTTCTTTTCGCTAATCTTTTGGTAATCTGTGTTCCTTTGTTGTTTGTTTTTGTTTTTTTTTTGGTTTAACGCCGTTTTTCAACAGTATTTCAGTCATGTAACGGCGGGCAGTTGACCTAACTAGTGTTCCTGGATTCTGTACCAGTACAAACCTGTTCTCCGCAAGTAACTGCCAACTTCCCTACATGAATCGGAGGTGGAGGACTAATGATTTCAGACACAATGTCGTTTATCAAATAGTCACGGAGAACATACGCCCCGCCCGAGGATCGAACTCGCGGCCCGAGATCCGTAGACCAACGCTCTTACCTACTGAGCTAAGGGGGCGGGCGTTAATCTGTGTTCCTTCGATAAAGTTCGCTTATGATCTGTTTTGTTCAATAAGATTGGATTTTCCTTGTAAATTTACGTTACATAAGATTATTAGTAATTCTAATATGCTTGTCTCTGTTAAAACAAGCTTACGCATGATTGACAGGAAGGCAGCAGTACAATGGTGAAGAACGAAGATGCGATGGCGAAACGCAACAGTACGATGGACTGTCACCATCATCCTGTCTCGCTCCGCCATCGGACTGTCGTGTTATCGTCATCGTACTATCGCGCTTTGTCATCGTACCCTCGTACCTTCGCCTTCATAGGGAGCAGACGCTGGCCTAAACGGAACACCGTAGTTTTCACATGGCGCGGCCCATTTAAATTTTAATTTGTCAGGTAGTGCAGATGTTCTATGCAGACTGCGGTCTACAGCTATCATTGGCGTTCTGTTTATAAGTTGAAATTAATACTTCTTTCTTGTGTTATTTAAAAAGCTTTATTTGCATGGCAATTCTAAAATATTGATACCTTCAACAGAAGATAGCCAAAAATTAATTCACCTTGAAAAGGGACATTCTTACATCAGGCACAGTTTATGACTTCTTTCACGATTTTCACGTGCAGATAGTTAACTGATATGCGTTCATACAAGACAGTTCTATTTATAAAATGTCCGCTTACAACCGTACAATAGCTCTGCTGGGGGTATAGTCGTATAACTGTAGTTAAAGGGCGATAAATCTGATATGAAACCAGCCACTTAATAATTATCATTACACCCCTTATATATCTAGAACATTGTATTTATAGACACTTTCTCAGAAAGGAAGTAAAATAGAATTTTACAAAAACAGAACAGAGGGAGGAAAAAAAAGTTCCTTTTTTATCTGCTTTAATAAAAAGGTATTGATGTTCTGGAAAGTTAAGTGTGTATTCATTATCAAAGTATTAACGTTCAGGATTAATGGGTAGGCGCGTTTGTTTTCTTTTTACACATCATTAATTTGTATGTTTTTGTAAAACATGTTCAAGCGTGCAAACTAGTCACGATAAAGAACACATTTTACGTTTAATTATTCACGAAATCGACTATGCCAAGTAACTCAGATGACTCAAATGTAAACCAAGCCATGAATATATAATCCTTTTTAGCTCGTTTTTGTGATCGCTCAATGTCCGGCGTCCGTCGTCTGTCGTCTGTCAACATTTAGCTTGTGTATGCGATAGAGGCTGTATTTTTCAACTGATCTTCATGGAATTTGATCAGAATGATTACCTTGATAAAATCTAGGCCAAGTTCTAGGTCACTAGGTCAAATCAAAGAAAAACTTTGTGTATGAGATAGAGGCTGTATTTTTCAACTGATCTTCATGAAATTTGGTCAGAATGATAACCTTGATAAAATCTAGGTCAAGTACGAATATGGGTCATCTGAGGTCAAAAAGTAGGTCACTAGTTCAGATCAAAGAAAAACATTGTGTATGTGATAGAGGCTGTATTTTTCAATTGATCTTCCTGAAATTAAGTCAGAATGATAACTTTAATGAAATCTAGGCTGAGTTTGAAAGTGGGTCATCTGGTGTCAAAAACTAGATTAAATCAAAGAAAAACATTCTCAGACTGTATGCATTAGAGGCTATATTTTTCAATTGATCGTCCTGAAATTAAGTCAGAATGATTGCCTTGATGAAACCTAGGTCAATTTGAATATGGGTCATTTTGGGTCAAAAAGTAGGTCACTAGGTCAAATCAAAGAAAAAACATGTGTATACAATAGAGGCTGTACTTTTCAATTGATCTTCATGATATTTGGTCAGAATGACTGCCTTGATAAATTCTAGAGCAACTTCGAATATGGGTCATTTGGGATCAAAAAGTAGGTCACTGGTTCAAATCAAAGAAAAACCTTGTGTATGCGATAGAGGCTGTATTTTGCAATGATCTTTATGAAATTTATTCAGAATGAATGTTTTGATGAAATCTAGGTAAAGTTCATATATGGGTTATCTGGGGTCAAAAAGTAGGTCACTAGGTCAAATCAAAGGAAAACCCTGTGTATGCGATAGAGGCTGTATTTTTCATTGGTCTTCCTGAAATTAAGTCATAATGATTTCCTTGATGAAATCTAGGTAGAATTTGAATATGGGTCATCTAGGATCAAAAAGTAGGTCACTAAGTTAAATCAAAGAAAAACCTCGTGTATGCGATAGAGGCTGTATTTTTCAATTGATCTTCATGTAATTTGACCAGAATGATAGCCTTGATGAAATCTAGGTCAAGTTCGAATATGGGTCATCTGGGGTGAAAAACTATGGGTCATTTTGGGCCTAGTGAAAAACTAGGTCACTAGGTCAAATCAAAGAAAATACTTGTTTATACTCAAAATTTTTGCTCCAATTTTAATGATAATTGGTCAGAATATTTTTTCCATGAAATCACTAGGTCGGTCAAACATGTTTACACTGTTATGGTTTTAATGGTGTGTTTCTCAGGTGAGCGACCTAGGGCCATCTTGGCCCTCTTGTTTGACTAGTTTTTGCCATGCATTGCGGATATCGTAATATAACCTAGCCAGAACGTTGTATTTACACTAAGTGATCAAGATGACCGGCACCACTTCGTATAAAAATTCCTAAAAATAGAAATAGAATGTATTTTGTGAAAGGTGCGTATTGGATATATTTAAAGTTTCAAATAAATCTGTTACTTTGCAAAAATCTGATTAACCACCTTTAAAGCAACTGGCAGAGGATAAATGACACAGAATTGACAAAATTTCTCCTCCACAATAATATGGCCATCAAAATTAGGTTTTCGTATCTAAGAGGCATTTTCAAGATTATCAAGAGAACAAGCCTTCTGAACAGTCTACAACATTCAGTATAACTAAAAGATGACTGTGATACTTTCAGCCCTGTAAAATATCTAAAGAGACTTCTATTAAATCATTTTCATTGGTCAATTATATTCATAGAAGAGATAGATTTGCAAAATACTACAGAATCATGTTTCTTCAAACCATGCACAAATGGTAAACCATGCACTTACAGGTCATTTTAGACGCAAATATTGTGGCAAAAGATGGGATATTATTTAAGAACTTTTATTAGTTTTTATAGTAACTCTGGTCTAATTCGGGAAAATGGTGTACATTTTCGCCATAACTTCAGCAATGCCAATCTGATTGATTGACATGAAACCTAAATGACAGTTTTATGATAAGACGCTCTCTTAGAGCAAAGTATTATATTAGTATATACATATATGGCACGCCTATTGTCCAATAATTACGTAGGTTCACGCTCGTAGACATTCTCATATATCGACATGGTTTACGTTTGATAAACTAGGCTTCTCGATTGAATTACGAATTTCGGTTGTTATACTTTGTTAATGGTTGTTCTCGTTCTCGTGAACCCCGGTTCGCATTCTTAAACCATAGTTTACTAGCGTGAACATATGTTTATGACCGTGAACTCTGGTTTTACGTTCGAAAAACCTGGTTTATCGAAATTAGGCTGTGCTTGAAAAATCTGGTTTATCAATCGTAAATCCTAGTTTTTTGACCGTAAACCTTGTCAATTGGCGTGCAATATAGATATACCAAGATATTATATACAGCAAAAATATTTCTTAGCCTAACCCAGGTCTACCAAGTCATTTTTAAAGAAAAGCTATTATCTGACAAGTATACAAATGTTATACTGATTAGAGTAAAGTATCATGTGAATATATTAATTTATACAAAACTGACCGGAAAAATAGTTCGTCCGTCACTTATTTTCTGCCTGCAAAGTGTTTATTTTATCCTCTTTTTTTTCTATTTCAGAAATGGCAGTGTCGGGACGTAAATTGTCAGATATCCACGGCTCAGCTTCACTAGGTTCTGCAGAGGACTTTGACAACAGTTGTGAACCTTGCCTTTTCGTTGGTCAGCATGTAGGAGCTCATGGATTTTGTGTGAAATGCCAGGAATATCTATGCAAAAATTGCTTTGAGTGTCACAAGAAGACAAAAGCCACACGGAATCACCAGCTTCTTGATAAAGACAACGTTGGTAAACATGCCACTACCAGTAAAGATTCCGATGAATGCACAGAAAAATGTTCTGAGCATAAAAAGGAAATGATTAAATTCTTCTGTCCAACACACAAAGCGCTTGGCTGTAATGACTGCGTCATCTTGGATCATAGGACATGTAACATTGACTACATACCTGACAAATGTTCAGATATAGGGGACAGCGAGGAATATATGGATATCATGAAGAAATTAAAAGAAAAAATGAAAGAAGCAGAAGATATTTTGAAGAAAGCTGAAGTGAGAGATAAAGAGATAGATAAATGCCATGCTGGTATTATCAAGGAAATCCTCAACTTCAGGAAGGAAATAAATGAGCGCCTAGATCAACTACAGCAAGATATTCAAAAAGATGTTGACAAAAAGAAGGCCAACGATAAAAAAATAATTCAGAAGGTAGTTGATGAATGTGCCAGTATTTCTACTGAAGTCAAGAATTTGCAGTCAAGTCTACAAGCTTATAGAAGTGCACGGCAAAACGGGCAACTTTACATCAACATTAAACGAGCTGAGTGCAAAATAAAGTCAGATGAAGTAAAGAAAGCAGATGAACATTTAGCAAAGTCAGATATGCAATACTCATTTGAACGAAATACTGATCTTAAAAACATGTTGCTTAAACGCGACACATTTGGGAAGTTAAATCTCTCTTCTAGTCTGGTCGTGACAACGAAGAAGAAAATATATCAAGAAAAATATACCTTAACACATAAAGAAGATATGAATATAAAAACACAGTCAGATAATCACAAGTATACCTGCGATATCACAGGATGTGCTGTTTTGTCCTCTAACAAACTGGTGCCGGCTGATGGAAGAATCAGGAAGGTTAAAGTTGTAGACATTCAAAGTAAAGCTGTCATAGAAGAGAAAGTACTTAAATCTCAACCATGGGACATTGCCGTAATGCCTCGGGATCATATTGCAGTAACACTTCCAAATGAGAGAGCGATATATTTAATGTCAACATCCGGTCAGTTGTCAGAAGTCAAGAAGATTCCAGTAAAAGGCAAATGTATGAATATAACTTACCATCAAGATCACCTCTATGTTGTTTGCAACTATCCTAAAAGTGTAATGGTACTGGATACACAAGGTAATGTCCAGAACACTATCTCCCTGAATAATGACATATTTAATGATCCACGATATATTGTGGTAAGTAATGATTCCAGACATATCTATATCAGTGACTGTCGTAGCCACTGTATAGTCAGTATAACATTACAAGGTGATGTATCAGCTGTATACAAACACGAGGAACTTAGTAGACCAAAGGGAATGGTGATGTTAAATGATGGATCATTGCTGCTGTGTTGCTGCAGGAGTAACACCATTCATCATATAACAGGAGACTTGAAGCAAGGTCAGATAATGATAGATGGTCTATCATACCCACAGTCTATATGCTACAGTCATCAACATGATGAAGTCTATATTGGCTGCCTCAGTGGTCAACTGAAAGTGTTCAGTATAAAATGAACTACATAAACAGCACAGTAAATATTAAACTCCATGTAAACAATTTTCTTATTACAATTTGATTATCAAGAAATCATTGATGTTAACTTGTGATACAGGTAGAGAAAAATTGTGTTAAAAATTGCAAAATGATTTTGTGAAAAAAACAACACATAAGGATGATTTAGTTTTAGTATATTTATATATATTTGTTTTAATTTCAAGCAGCCTATAATGATATATTTAGCATTCCAAAAAAGTAGTCAAGAATTGATAACTGTAATTTAATGATTTCTGAAATGCAAGACTGAACACTTCTTTGGATAATCTTCAGATATGTTGAATATTTATCTGTAATTTCTTCCTTACATGTTGGACTCTTATTCAGCATTTAGCAAAAATGTTTGCAAAATGTTGTTCTTGTTGTTGTAAAATGACCTTTTGAATAAGCTGTGTGAAAAAATACTGTGTTTACAGTACCCTTGTAAAAAGGTTGAGAATAAAGACTGGTAAGACGTTTGGAAAGAAGACTGAAGAATTGTAAGAGCACTTAACCGCTACAGTAGCCTACCTCTGCGAGACGTTATGTCAGTTAACTGCTACTTCTGCCAACTGTTTCAACAGTAAACTGCTACTTCTGCAAACTGTTTCAACGTTTACTACTGTCATAAGTTAAAAATCAGTTAAATGCTACTACCTACTGTCGGCATTTACTACAGTTAATGCTACTACTTCCAGCCGTTACATTACATAACTTTTACAACGGTTAACAGTTGCAAGAGCTAGTTGTCATAACTGCCAGTCCAGAATATCATTTAACGTTTAACATCACTTAACTACTGTTGTCAACTAACTTCTACTACTGCAAACAGTCAGAGCAGTTAATTTCTAGTACGGTCAGATGTAACATCAGTTAATTGTAACTACTTTCAACAGTTACAGCAGTTAACATCTACTAAAGCTGTACGTAATTAACTATTACTGCTGCCAACCGATATAGCAGTTAACTGTAACTAATGCCAATAGTTACAGCAGTTAATTGCTGTTGTACCAGCTTATACATCAGATTACCGCAGGCTAGGACAGTTTTCCTGTCATAAGTACATGATTTGAGCCGCGCCATGAAAAAACCAACATAGTGCATTTGCGACCAGCATGGATCCAGACATACGCGCAGTCTGGCCAAGAAACCTACTATTCGCTAACAGTTTCTCTAATTCCAATAGGTTTTGAAAGCAAACAGCAAAGATCCTGATCAGACTGCATGGATGTGCAGACTGGTCTGGATCCTTGCTGCTGGTCGCAAATGCACTGTGTTGTTTTTCTTATGGCGCGGCTCATTTGTAAAAAAAACAGACGACAAATTTCATAGCATGAAAAAACAGGTCTTCTGTTTATAGATATATTAATGACATATTTCAATTGTGTATAAAAAATATATACTAA
The DNA here is from genome assembly GCF_021730395.1 of Mercenaria mercenaria. Taxonomy (NCBI): domain Eukaryota; kingdom Metazoa; phylum Mollusca; class Bivalvia; order Venerida; family Veneridae; genus Mercenaria; species Mercenaria mercenaria. The sequence continues at coordinate 7,805,447 of NC_069377.1, read as the reverse complement.
AATATAGGGAAAACGTAAATAATGAAATAAAAGTAACACATACAGTACTATTACAACTTATATAACCTATTGCCTATACTGCTCGTTCTCTCCCCCATAGAACTTTCTGAAATTTTCTGAAAATATTGAATAATATAAGATTATAAAATTCCTTGACTACCAGGTTCATTTTGACGTTAGCTTAGTTTAAACGTTACGTCTTTTCCCCGCGTTTTTCAACCAAGCTGACATTGTCTGTTTGTAGGATTCATTTGTAGCCTTTATTTTACAGCTTGTTGCATTATAAAATAGCTGTTCGTATTTGGTTAATACCCTTAATGGCCCTTTTCAACTGTTTCATAAATAGTTAAGTACAATTTCCTCCGGAATCTAGAGATGTTAATTCGAGCTCGACTAGCTAAGCGCTCTATGAATTGGGGAAGTTGTCATTTTCTTACGGAGATTGCCTGCTGGTTATATTAGAAACATTAAAGACATGTTATGTAAGCAGACCGCTTTGGCATAATTGAAAGGTTGGTGAGAAACGGTGTAAACCCGACACAATGGTTTTCAAATGCAAAAGTGTAATAACTTATCTATTTCATGTATGTACTAAAAGTCAGAATTAGCCAGGAATAATTAGTGTGTTGAGGGTGTTACGCCCGTTTACGTCAATATTTTATTTTTGCACGCACTAAACTCTTTGCACGGTAACTTACAACTGACCAGTTGAAACATAATAGACTGCACCGGACACAAAAAAGTAGGCAGTAGTATTAACTACTTTATTAGCTACAGACATGGCGTCGTCAAGCGTAATGTTTAACGTTCCGCTTACTGTAGGCGTACATTTATTAGCGCGGCAAAAATTTAGCGCAAACGAAATTTTGGTGAAATATCTAATTAATGCGTGGACGTGAATTAGCGCTCTCGCGAGACCGCAAATTTCTAATTTTAGCGCTGTCCAAGATGAGGCTCTCGGAGATTTACGGAGATTCACGCATACCGAAGAATATTCCTCCGGCCACTAATCGATAGCGGTCAGATTTTCTATATAGAAATAAGAAGGGCATGTACACATTTTACTTAATAACAAAATTACTAAAAATAAGAAACCTTAGGTGCAAAAAGATTACCAAAGTTCAACATTTGATTCATCACAAGGTTTTTTTAAATTAAATTTTATCTTAATTTTTGATTCGTTCTTCACATGAAGTTTAATGCCATCATTTCGTCATTTTTCCCCTTCTTTTTTCCATATAAAATGTGCAAAAATCTCATACATGCGTTTCTTCAAAGCATTTTTTTGTATAAAACCATTGATATGAAAGCTTAGGTGCAAGAAATTTCCTACTCTCATTGAATTTATCTTTTGAATGATATTTATTTCATTTTTGTGAAATAAAAATTTGATTCGTTCTCAGACGGTTTATTTCCACTAATTTGGAAGAAAAATTAACTTCAGCGCGAAGTTGTTGTTGTAGCGTCATAAGCAGACGATATTACTATGCCTCGTGAACATGCGGTATTGTGATCAAAAGGTTAAAGTAATGATTTAATTATTTAACGTAATTTTACTTCGCGAGTCATTTTATGTTAATATCACACATTAACAATATAAGAAATGCAATTAAATATTGCAATTAATATTTCGGTTCTAAAAAGAAAGAGATACGCATTTCTTGTTCTCACCTTATTTCATATACATTTAAATATCAGTGTCAATTATGCCAATTATGTCAATTAAACATTAAAAGAGATAGCTTTTCTATCGGCCCTTGGATCACAAATGCAGACTGTCGCTATTTTTCTACTCAGTTACAGTACAAAAAGGTAAAATATAGAATTTTTTGTATATATTTTACTTAATAAATTTTAGTAAATAAATTCAAGGTCCGCCTTGATCAAATTAAAGGTGGAAAATATGTCCGGAGTATTTTTATGTAAAAGAATGTTTTCGCAATGTAAATAATATCTGCATTTAAAACAGAATTGAATTTTACTTCAGTAACTTAATGATATATTTTTGTTTTCGTGAAAATTTTACCTGGTTTCATGATCTTTTCAGTTATCATAAATGTCGTCGTGATTAACTTACTTTCATAATTTATTGTATATGTTCAATTCAAGATAATTTTACATGAAACCAATTTCTATACTGTAATCCTATTGAATGATAGTTTATAGAAGTAATAAAATGTTGTATGCACCACGCATAAATCCTTTTTATTAGACCTGTAATAAAACTTGCCAATTACCTCTAAATAAGGAACGTTAAAACAACATAGACGTTTATAACACTGATCAGGCTATAATTGCGTTTTGAATTGCGGGTATTTTCTTTTTGTAATTACAAGGTATAATTATCATGCGATTTTAATCTTTCGCATATTTTTTTATTTTGCAAATAGTTTTCATATATTGGTGGAATATGTGCAGTTATATAAAAATGAGTAATGTCTGCTTGAATACGGCAAAATACCTGTACCACGCTGATTGCCACTATCTATTTTTTTTTTAATTTTACAAACCTACCATAATTTTCGATTCATTAAACTTCCTATTTTGCCAATATGTTAAGAATTACTGAATTGATATACGTATAATAATGTTCAACCACTTCAGAATAAAAAATCAAAACCTACACCTGTGTAATTATAAATTGTAAACAGCTGTGTTTTTTTTTTTTTTTTTTTTTTTTGACTTAGGTCTTTTACTCATATTATACTTGAAGACAGCGTTATTTAAAACAAATGTAAAATCAGTTCATATTTCTTAAATATATATGTCAGATTTTATTTTTCAACGACAGCGTATTTTATAGATGGGAGACGCCGTAAAAATATCAATGCTAGTGCTATATAAATATAAAAGAAAGTGTATGAACCTCCTTTTTTTCTAGAGATTAAGGGTCACTTACATTTCAGATTTGGTTGAAAATGAAAAAAAAAAAAAAAAAAAAAGAAAGAAAAAAGACTTCATCGATATTTGCCTTTAACTTGAATCTAAATGGTTTACAGATAGCAATGTTCACCCGATTTGTTACATTGTTTTTCGAAAACATGTTAAAATATACATGCTATATATATATACATAAAATGCTATGGTTCATAAAATTACATATTAAACATTCTTTTGATAAAAATGACTTGTTTTATTTCTAACGAAAAATCCCTTTTCCATAGTTTGTAACTCCAGTGACATTTCAATTAAGCTTGTTTAATTATCTTATGAAAAACCTTCTCTTTTATTACACTTGATATTGAAATAAACATCCAGGTGACAATACCCGGAGGCTATAGATATCGACATCGCAATACCGGTCACCTGTTACCAATACCATATAGCTGTTGTCTCCCCTGATATCGATTTTCTGCAATATCGGTCATGAGGTCAATTCTTCCTCATGAAGATTTTCACGAACACTTTCATCTTCGTCCATAGTGATGGATCTCGTTACTTCACAAAAAGCAAAGTTACAACTTGTGTTTGATGGATATATTTTAATAAGGACAAACGTCGTAAGGATAAAGTAGTAAAAACGTATTGGCGACGTGTCATACAAGAATGTTCAGATCGAGCTGTAACCATCGGGGAACCAAACGATACACCATCATAGAGGCCCTTAGAATTACCAATATCTAATAAACAAACTGAAAAAGAAAGCAAGAACTTACTCTGGAAGTAAATCATAGTGGCAATAAGCACGTTATTATTGTAATTTTTTACACGCGATCTGTTTCAGGCCTGTACCACCACAAATAACCGAACATGAGCGAATATTAGTTTTTCAAATGTGTATTATATATTTTTGGATTAAATTGATCATAAACATCAAAATACATGAACGATCTTTTCTGAATACATAATAATTTAATAAATATACTAACTGAATTAGATCTGCTGAAAGTTTGTACCTGTGAGATTCGTGTTCGTGGACTGAAATAAAAACATTGCAAACTTTGCGCTAAACAAACTATCAAAGAAAAATAAGTGAAGGCAAAAAACAAAACTAAAAAGGTATATATATATATATATATATATATATATATATATATATATATATATATATATATATATATAAAACTGCACTTGAAAAAAGACTACGTCGATAATTAATCAATACCTTCCTAGGAGATAAAAACAGGTGTCATTACGCCATAACAAGGTCCAAAATTCTTATAAGTTACTTGAATGCTATCTATCCATCATGATATGATGATCAAAATTAACGACGTTTGAGACAATGTGGCGCGGCAGTATTGAAATTCTATAGTTTAACTACAGTAAGTATTCCGTGGTTATTTTTTGACAACTCGTAAAAAAACGGTTATGGCGTTGATTTATAACAATAACGCTTAAGCTAATGTTTCCTTCTAAATAATCAAATAATTAAATGCAATGGTATCGTATACAGGGTTGTCAAATTATCTCTGTTTTATGCTTTTGTTCAAAATTACTAAATGTATACAGTTCAACAACTTATGAATGACAAATACATCGGTTTTAACGGTACAATGAAAACCAATATAATTATTTGAATAAAGTTTGCTATGATCAAAGGAAATCGCATAACTTAAGTCGATACTGACATATATAATCCACTAAATAGACGTTTTGTTGTTTTGCCAATATCTTAAACCTTACCGAAATAATGTCATTAATTTTGCAGGGTAAGGGAACATATATCATTTTTGTCATACTTCAATTAATTGGAATGAATTTAAACCATATTGCTAACTTGTTTTCATTATTGACTAAATTACAGATATTATCTTACGAATATGAACATACAGAAATGCAGAAATGAGCTGTTATCTGTGATATAGAATGATATTATTTGACACGAAACTTGTCTAGTATGTCCTAGTATGTCCAAACTAAGCTTTTTGTCATCAAAATTGAGTTGTTGTCACATACAAGATATCAGTGTTGCATTTAATCGAACTGGTATTAAATTTTGTGTCAGCTGTGTAAGCTGATCAGTACCTGACAACAATTTTCACAACTGCATATTTTCATACCACCACCCATTAACTGAACATTAACCGTAAATGTTCGAGTCTTAATCTTGACTGTCTGAAGACTTAGACCGAACCTTTCAGATACGTGTAAAACTTTCAAGGTAATTTAACCCCTGAAAATGAAGAAAAAGTGTAAATACATTATGTGTCGATGTTTTTGTCGAGCTTTTGTCATGTCGATGTTTTGTCTGTCGATGTTTTGTCGCGCTCCCAGTATAATATTGCCTACGTAACTGTATTGTCTTCTTGTATTTTATTATAATAATCTGCGTGTTTTATATTCTGTATACTAGTTATAATTGCTGAAATAAAACGAGATTGTCACACATTTTAATCATTGAATCCCCTTTGTCCTACATGCATTGCGTCTTAAATACAAACGTTCACACCTTTCCGTAAACGAGCGACTGCAACAACGGACATGCCCGAAGGTGATACGGAAATCGATAACAACTTGATCAAATGAAAAAAAACACAAACTACAAGCTTAAATATTTTATTTTGCATGATCATATATTTAAAATAATAATATGAACAATAAACAGGAATATCATACGAACCTTAAAATATTAGCAAGCAGTGAAACTAGTACAAACTCTCAAGAGTATTTATTTGCAAAAGTTCGAAGAAAACATCATCAAATGAAAATGTACATGAAAATGCTTGGCGAATTAATGCGCGGACATGAATTAGCGCACGTGGCATAGCGCTAAAAGCGCTGTTATTAGTACACCGCTAAAATAAGTAAGCCTACAGTACCTCTTCTTGACCGGAGGTAGGTTACCTTAATATTTACATCCGCGCATGCCCAACCTGAAGCCTACGTGACGATTTGCGGTGACTTTTACGAAAAACCTAATGTGTTTGTATATCCATTCTCCTTAAAACAAATAATGGACATGTCTCCGATCTGATATTTCATGGTTTAATAATTTAATGCAGAAATAATGAATAAATTGCCGCAGAAACGCTTCAAAACATTGTTGTATTTAAATGACGTCATTTACGTCATGGCGTTACGTGACAATTACGCGCAAGATTAATAGCTTTTATTTTGAAAGTACGTAATTCTGTGCATTTTCTTTATTTGAACTATTCTTAAACATCCATTATTTGCTGAAATATTTTTATGAGTCTTTCGCTCTGAATAATGAGCAATATTTTGCAATGTTATGCGGAATGTAAGAAAATGGATGATGTTAACTTAAGGTTTTTGGAATATAGTTGTGTGAAAGGTTACTTATTACGGCCATTTTCAGATAAAAATTGCGCAGTTTTATTTGTACTACCTGTTTTTTTTCAGTTTCCGTTGATAATTGATTACTCATATACTAAAACTAAGCATTACAATTGTTCAAATTTCAGTAGAAAATTGTGGTTTCTTGAATTAAATTAATGTTACCATGGAAACGAAGCCTTGACCTATATATCCAAATGTAAAATTCAAAAGCGTTGACACTGGTCTATTAAATGAACACAGCTTCGGCTTTTTATTTTCTTTTCAACAATATCCACGAGAATAATAGCAGCATACAGAACGATTTTTCCATAAAAAATTTCAGACGAGGGGTATTGCTGTAGTAAGTATTTTTAAGCTATAAAATTTGTTTAGATAAATGAAAAAAAAAAACACACACACGAAAATATTACGTTAGAAATAAGATGTTTTAAAGCAACATTAACATGAAAAATGATTTTATTTAATATTTTTTATAAATAAAAAAGCAACATATAAGCTATTTCAAACATCTCTGTTGTCATGGTTACTTTAAACTTTAAGAAAAATAAGGTACCATGTAAAGTGATTTGTATTTTGTTATTAATATTACCCAAATATTCCCGGTTGGTTATTAACAGAATGGCACTGAAGCCGTCGAAAAACCCATTTTCATACATTGTTGTTTAAAAATGTGAGAAAATGCGTTACCATGGAAACACGAGCCCCGCGACATATACATTTTAAGCTTAGATTAGAAAGCTAACGCGCATACTTGTAAAATTATCAACTATGCAAACTTCTACGGATAACAGTGAAACCAAAATACACTGAAAGGTATTAAATATCCGTATTTTCCTTCTTCTTTCAATATGAAATATCTTTGGAGGGTCATGTACTTCAAACCTGGATAAAAAGTGTACTTGAAGGGACCGAGATAAACAAAAAAAGAGACTGAAGCAGTTAAAACATTAAATTACACGAAATACAAAATAAATGCTGCTGTTCAACTAATCTGAATTTACCCTGGTATTATAAACAAGGAACCTACCTCCTTAATTAACACGGCGCTATGGGGACTTGAAAAGTGTTAGGAATTCCATTTTCTTACGCGACCGAGTTTGCTATTTTTCTTCATGATTGCGTATTATACTTCAAAAATTCTTATTTTGAGATTGTTGAATGTGTTGTCCTAAATATTGCTAAATTCATTAATTATTATTATTATTATACCAGATTTATATAGCGCCCTTTTCATGATAAACACGTTCAAAGGCGCTTTCCATAATAGCTAACACAGCCACACAGGGCGCGAAATTCGTCCTCTACTAGTACAGACACAGAGTGATCTGACCAGAGGTACAGAGTGAGACAAAGCCCCAGAACAGACAGGGAGAATTTTTTTACATACAGAAGTGTCCGGCTAACTTAGCCTAGCTCTTTGCGAATAGACAGTCTGGTTCTTTAACGTGACCGGTGTATAGCACCGATACACGCGAAGCCGTCTTTCCTGGGAAGAACCAGTACAGGCCTCTGGTTAGGTGGGAAACACTCAAGAGCATGTCAGAACCCCGGACAGTCAAGCGTGTTACCACTAGAGCAACGGCCCACCCATTAATCTTCATTACCGTATAATCGTTTGGTTTTGATAATTCCCCACGTTCTACAGACCAGTAAGATAATTCTAAGCTACAAATAAAAACAGAAAATTACACAAAATAAATGAGTGAAAAATTCTTGTTAAAGATTTTCTTATATAATTAGGGTTAATTATGTTATTATGAAACGATCTTCATGAAAGAAAATGCTTTTTTAATGCCTTTTAAATATCCGCTTTGTAAAAAGAAACGAAGGTATCACGGAATGGCGATGTCCGTCCGTCTTGACTAAATTCCTGTTATCTTTCCGTTTCCAGGCTCTAAGTCTCAAGATGTTTTTAAACTTAATACATTCTCTATGTACTACTAGAGAAAGATCGAGGTAACGGGGACTATTCCTAACTTCTGGATTTTATTTAATTTGGGGCTCTGTCACTAAGTATATCAGCTACAGCTTTCTAACTTTACATGATGACTAAGCACACTTGCAGAGATTCCCTATTGTTTTTTTGGTCAAAAGGTCAAAGGTCAATGTCACTTTGAACTGTGGAGACTGAAACTGGTTTCCGAGCACTAAGATTTATAAATCACAATAGCTACAACTTTTAGACAAGTACCGCTAGTGGTATGTCCCTATCAATTTTGGGGTCAGAGACACAAAATACAAGATCACAGGGATTTGACTTGTTTAGTGGTAATTAAGACGTTTCCTAAGGCTTTTAATCACAATCAGACTATATGCTTAAAACTATTATCATCGGCAAAATTTAGAATCATAAAAAATTATCAAGTGGCATTGGTAAGACTTTGGTGGATACTTAATGAGGCAATATGTTCTTTTTATTTTTCTTTGCTTTTTTAAAATAAAAATACTGTTCCGAATTATGTTTCAATTTAACTTCAACAAGAGCTCGTCGAACACGAAATGCCTCCCTTGATGCATTTAGTAATTGCACAAGGAACAGAAATTATATGCTCACTGTAAATTAAAATTCTACCATTCTGTTTTAATCTGACTTTGACCTTTAACCTAACAAGATATTACAAAGTGATATTGGTGCCATCCACTGAGCCATTTTTGAATGTTCCAAATTTCAAGACTAGCTCAAGGTCAAAATCAAGGTCAAATTTCATTTCGGTACAATATAATGTGTATGTGGTCCAAATTTGAAAATTGTGGCTTGAAAAATGTTAAAGTAGGTCACTAGATCAATATCAAAGTCAAAGTTCATTTCGGTTGACAGAAATATGCAAGTGCTTCAAAATTTGGAGGCTGAAGCTGAGAAATGTGAAAGTAGGTAGTAGGTAAAAATCAATGTCAAATTTCAATTCAGAACACAATAATATGCATGCAGTCAAAATCGGAAGTCTGTACAATCAGAAATGTGAAAGTAGGCCACTTGGTCAATCTCAAGATCAAAGTTCATTTCGGTACACAAAACTATGCATGTAGTCCAAATTTGAAGCCTGTACCTCAAAAGTGTGAAAGTAGGTCACTAGGTCAATTTCAAGGTCAAAAATTTTTTCGGTGCACAAAACTATGCATGTGGTCCAAATTTGAAGGCTGTAGCTACAGAAATGTGAAAGTAGGTCACTAGGTCAAGGTCAACTCATGTCAAGGTTTATCTTGCCACTCAAAACCATACATATGGTCAAAATTTAAATGTTGTAGGTTATTGACAAGAAGATTTTAAAAGCTTTTCCCTATATAAGTCTATATAAACCATGTGACCCCCGGGGCGGGGCCATATTAGATCCCAGGGCAATAATTTGAATCATCTTGGTAGAGGACCACTAGATGATAATTCATACTAAATTTCAAAGCCCTAGGCTCTGTGGTTTTAGACAAGAAGATCAGAAACTGCTTTAACTGTTCCTGGCCAATGTGACCTTGACCTTTGACCCAATGACCTCAAAATCAATAGGGATCATCTGCTGATCATGACCAACCTAACTATCAATTTTCCTGAAACTAGACCCGAGCGTTCTTGAGTAACTGCCCGGAAACCGTTTTACTGTTCTTGGTCACTGTGACATTGACCTTTAACATACTGATCTCAAAATTAATAGGAGTCATTTGCTGGTCATTACCAACCTCCCTATCAACGTTTGTGACCCTAGGCCTAAGCGTTCTTGAGTTATCATCCGGAAACTGTTTAACTGTTCAGGGTCACTGTGACCTTGACCTTTAACAAATTGACCTCAAAATCGATAGGTGTCATTTGCTGGTCATGACAAACCTCCCTATCAACTTTCATGATCCTAGGCCCAAGCGTTCTTGAGTTATCATCCGGAAACCGTTTTACTATTCAGGGTCACTGTGACCTTGACCTTTAACATACTGACCTCAAAATCAATAGGAATCATCTGCTGGTCATTACCAACCTACCTATCAACTTTCATGATCCTAGGCCCAAGTGTTCTTGAGTTATCATCCGGAAACCGTTTTACTATTCAGGGTCACTGTGACCTTGACCTTTAACATACAGACCTTAAAATCAATAGGACTCATCTGCTGGTAATGACAAACCTCTCTGTCAACTTTCATGATCCTAGGCCTAAGTGTTCTTGAGTTATCATCCGGAAACCGTTTTACTATTCAGGGTCACTGTGACCTTGACCTTTGATATACAGACCTCAAAATCAATAGGGGTCATCTGCTGGTGATGACCAACCTCCCTATCAACATTCATGATCCTAGGCCCAAGCGTTCTTGAGTTATCATCCGGAAACGGATTGGTCTACATTCCGACTGACAGACCGACCGACATACCGACCGATCGACCGACCGACCGACATCTGCAAAACAATATACCCCTCCTTCTTCGAAGGGGGGCATAATAAACTTTATTCTTTATTCTCTTATAAAATCGTATCCAAATGTTCTTGGTAAATTACAAATGACCTTTGATCAATGATAATATACTATTCGAAATGAATCTTCCCACTAATACATTACCTTACGGTGCCCCTAAAAGTGACATGTTACGCACTTTTTTCCACTTAGGCAATGTGAGACTTTTTTTATTTCGTTTAAACGAAATGATTTCGTTTTAACGAAATAACTATTTCGTTTAAACGAAATGACTATTTCGTTTAAATGAAATCATTTCGTTTTAACGAATTAGTTATTTCGTTTAAACGAAATGTTATTTCGTTTTAATATTTCGTTTAAATGAAATAACTTATTCATTAAAACGAAATAACTAATTCGTTTAAACGAAATCATTTCGTTTAAACGAAAATGTCGTTTCGTTAAAACGAAATCATTTTACACAGCCTTTAATATCAGTGTTACAGACTACGACAAAAACAACCTGGCTTCGATGCATTCCGCACCAGTCTTGTTACAGTCAGCACCATATCCGCAGTCTTTTTCAATCGTTGAAAGAAATCTATGCTGATTTACGGAAATGAATTCAGCCCAGAACAAGAGAGCCAGAGTGTCACAATATACGCCCGTCATGTAAATGCTTAAGTAAAACATATTCTGTATAGGTTTGGTAGACAGTAAGCCCAAAAGTTTCTCAAGAATAAGCTATTTATATTAGCCAGAAAGGGAATAAGTCCACGAGAAATCTATATTTTGTTTTTCTGAGTCCATAAAAAAATTCCTTGCCAGCTACACTGGCACCAGACCAGAAAGAAAATGCCTCTGTACATGTTATACCCTACCCCTAGGTATCATATAAGAACCATGGTCGTGAACGGGAAATTATACGAACCCATTTCAATCGCGTATTTCATACCTAAAACGCGCAGTTCAGTAAATGTGTACTACTGGCTAGAGACCACCAAATCCGGACAACCACCAAACCGGACAGTCCCGTAAATGCTTTATTTCGGTCTTTAAACTAGCTCATCTGTTCATGTTCAAATGAACGCTTGATTTTCAACAACACAGCGACGTTACAATGGTTAAATTTAAGTATTTTACAAAATATGCTCTATTTCATCCCGTCTGCACTCGCGAAGCATGTTAACATGTTGGGGGATGTCGGAAGTGGCGTGATGCGCATGCGCAGTATTTCCGTGAGGTCCCGCCATAAATCTAAAGGTCCCATGCAAATTTGAAGTAAGCAGACGAGACATTTAGTAAACACTTAAACCGGCGGAATACAACTTTGATAATTCAGTGGATGATTTTAATACACCCTAAAACATATTTTCATATCAAAATATCTACTTCGAAAAGAGGAATTTTAAAAGATTCAGTCTGCAGAGTTAGATCAAATCATCAATTCAAAAGAGGTAATTCTAACAATTCTATGACTGTACGACTACTTTCCCTTAGTTGATAATAAAATTGAATTCAATACGGAACGTAAATTGAAAATCAATAAAATTGAAAATCAATAAATTGAAAATCAATAAAGTTACAACTCACTTCCCATATATGGTCCGGAAACATGGTACTATTACACCTTAAAACAACGTGATTCGGTGGCCCTTCGTTCGGGCCTCGAAAAAGTACTTGACCTAATTTTAGAAGTAAACAAAATAGCTCTTCAGCTGGGAGGAGAACCTAGCTTTCTTCACATGAAATTCCAACCATTGGATACATCTGTTTCCCGAGTTATCGTGAATAATATTACAAAAGTGTCCGGTTGTAGGACGCTAGCCAGTATTGATATTAAACAAGTGGTAATTTATCTTCCGTTGTGTACCTGTCACATTTCTTCAATACTTTTTATCTTAGAAAAACAACGTGTAGTTTATAGTTTTTTCAACGGTACACAAAATACTTGCTTGAACTTCCCTGGTGAAGTTCCGGTCTAGATTACAGACACACTCTGATTGGCTGATGTGAAAATGTATGTCCGTCGTCATTTTACTACACGTGTACGCTTAAATATTTATATGCAACATAAATGTGCAAAATGAATTAAATAAACAGAATAGATGTATACCAATGTATGATTTCAAATTCAAAATCATATACAAGGTGAATTTCATTAATCATTTCGAGTCTTATCGTAAAACTGTAAATATATTACATTCTGTTTTTGTTTGTTTACATTTCGCTTAACATGTGCACACTGCCGTGACCTCTAGACCGGATGTTCATTAGGGGAGTTCACGCAAGTTTTTTTCTCTAACGTTGACTAAAGCATAAAATATGTGGAGCATCTCTGCAATATGGAATATTGAGACAATGTGACAGGTGCACGAATGAAGATAAATTATCGCTTGTTTAATATCAATAGTACACATTTACTGAACTGCGTGTTTTAGGTATAAAATACGCGATTGAAATGGGTTAGTATAATTTCCCGTTCACGACCATGGTTCTTATATGATACCTAGGGGTAGGATATAACATGTACAGAGGCATTTTCTTTCTGGTCTGGTGCCAGTGGCAAGGTAGATATACCTTATACACCAAAAATCGAAAGTAACAGCTATGTAGTACCATAGAAAATTGGTCTCAATTTTTCCATATGGTCAACTATAATAGATACAATAAAGTTATTTATAGTTACAACAAAGGGAAGTTAATCTTTAAAAACGAAAAAATAATTCCACACAATCCACTCAAAAATCAATCCTTGCAAGGTAAGGATAGGTCAAAATACACTTAAAAATTGGATGAAATATGCACGTTGTACCACAGACGGTGGTGACCATTTATGCCAAGTTACATCAAAGTCCCTCCATGCATGAAGAATAAATGCTCCGGACAAAGTATCGACATTTGACCTCTAAGTGTGACCTTGACATTAGATACAGAGACTTGGTTCTTGTGCATGACACACCGTCTCATAATGGTGAACAATTGTGCCAAATTTAATCAAAATTCCTTGACCTATGATCCCTAAGTGTGACATTGACCTTAGATATAAGGAACTTGGTTTTTGCGCAAGATATGCCGTCTGATTATGGTGAATATTTACGCCAAGTAAAATCAAAATCCCTCTATATATGAAGTTATGCTCCGGGCAAAGCCTGTACATAATACGTCCCGTTTTCAAACTGGCGTACAAAATAGATTGACCTTTAAAAGCCATGTTGCATTAAAAAACGTAATAAAAATGCATTTTTGACAAACCTTTGCAAGAAGCTTCTAACGGAGTCCATTCACCACTCAGGGACACGCTACTCTCGTGTAATACAGTACCCGTTACAATCTGAAAACCTTTCCAAGAATCTTCTAACCAAGTCCTTTATCTACTCAAAAGACACGTTTTCTCGTGTCTCCGCTCAAAAATATTTGCGGTGTACAGATCCAGCTTTGTTTTAACTATTCCAAATATTGTGGTTCTTCACATGCTGAAGTCCATGAAAGCAAATATCAATGTAGCGGCTCATGATATCTGAAGCAGTTTCTGGATCAAATTGTTTGAGATGATAAACATTTGAAACATTTTTGCCGCATTTAAATGGAGTCGTTATACAACAAGAAGCATGCATTGATCGAGGAACGTATTTCAAACAAAACGGAGTGCTTATTCAATATATAGTACCGGTTTATTACTCCTCAGACCAAAGTGAAAAGTATACAAATATTCTTTATCAATTTATTTTATCATAAATTTACCCTTGGTGAATTGGTTTGCTCTGTTAGAAATCTTTAAATAAAACAACAATTGCTAAAGGCATTAAATCAAATTGCATTTTCTGAAAGAGACAAATAAAAGCCATGAACTTTTAATTTGAAATGAATTTAGAATTACTTATATCGACGCAATAACAAGCGTTTCTGCCAAGTGGAAAGCAGCGCTGTTTTTATTCACAAGCTACTGTTTGTTTAATCTTAACAAACTATATATTTTGTGCGCGCCTAATCTTTCAAACCCTTGCACACAATTTAATGAAACTTCACACAAATGATAAGTACCAACCTTTGTTGTGCATGGTGCATGTTATGTTCTTGAAGATAAATATTCTGTAGAATTATGGGACTTTGCGTTTTGTAACTATGATATATACATGAAGTATACATACAGTCCACATAATTATGCAATGTTGTGTGCGTCAAAATTGCAATGTACTGTGTCAGTGCGTATGTGGGGTACATTCGTCACCTTTAGTGATAGCTCTAGTTTCATTGTGTAATACCAAAATGTTTTGGCTTCATTTCACACACATGATGTCAAAGGTAATATATTTAAAAAATACCTCTTATAATATGTGTGATTTTTCTTTGATAAACGTCTTTCACCATGTGATCCTTTTTAAGATGACAATATTTTCACAATCATTTGAAATGCCAGGTTTTGAATAATATGCATTATCTCCCTGGGGCCGAAATGCGACTATAGGCGTTATATTTTCTACCCCCGTAGCGTCGATATCCGACTATATGCGCGTTATCAGGACTCCCCAGGACGGCGATTGGCGAGTATAGTCGCGGCACCGAGATCATGCTGATTGTGTCATGTACTTGTTAATTTTTGATAATATTGGCAAAAGCAAAATTATTTTGCATTCTGGGTATTATTTCTTATAATTAGTGCTAATTAATTCCCTTGTTAAAATAAGTGTTTGCCATTATGCGGCCATGTAAAGACGAAATCCACTGTGTTTCGTTCATACTGTATTTCAAAGGAGTGTGAGGAAAATAATGTCGTCTGCCAAAAATCTTTCTTAAAATAAAGAAAATATTCATTATCATGCAGCTTCTGACATATCAGTTCCGTCCGATGATGATTCAGACGAATCGATGAAATTCCATTATCAGTTAAATGATTGGTCGGAAAATGTTAAGTTTTAGAAGGCTGAAATATTCGTACACTTACATCGAATACGATACAAACGGAAAAACATGAACAAAGCAAAACATATTTTATAAAATACAAAAACAAAGTGACTACATAAGCATATGATTGTAATAATCTTTTTTTAAAGGTAAATGTATATATTACAACTTAACTAGCTGTCTCATCGCGTGTCACAAAACGTTTGTGTACCTGTATACATCAAAATTAAACAAAGGCATCATCAATATTCACACAAAAACGGGTGTCAATTTTAAGTATGCTTTTGTACATAGTCTTTGTTAATATTGTATTTCTATTTTTAGTGGAGTTCAATGTCTTTACATGTGAAAAAGTAAGCGAACCAGAAACGTTCAAATATTTTCAACGCAGTAGGTTTGTTAAAATTGTGAATACTTCGAAGTGAAAATATTTTTCTATTTGGATATAGGTTACGGATGAAATAGGATATAAAAATATTTTTTGAAACTTCGAAGATTTTGTAAGTTTATTTTAATTTATTTTAATCACCAATGATTCCCTGCATGATTTCAATTGACTGCATGCGCGTGAGATTGTGATAAGCTCAGAAAATGTTCTTCGACGTTAGGTGGTAATTCTTATCTCGCCGCAGCAGATATATTACGATATCGGCCTCAGGGAGTTATTATTGGATAAGTTAATTTACTGGAATCCATGTCAGATTTACTATTTTCATAGTTCCTGAACATGTGTTTCAGTGAAGAAAACTGAAAAAAATCTAATGACATGCAGCCTTGGGCACTTAATTTCATCTCTTTCATAGTTTGAAGGTACCTGTCTAAGTAGAAGCAGAATAAATTGAGCCGCGACATAAGAAAACCAACATAGTGTGTTTGCGACCAGCCTGGATCCAGACTAGCCTGCTCATCCGCACAGTCTGATTTTGATCCATGCAGTTAACTTTCAAAGCGTATTTGCAATCAGAGAAACCATTAGCGAACAGCATGGATCCATGCTTGTCACAAACGCACTATGTTGGTTTTCTCATGGTGGGGTTCAATTATACCGTAAGGAAACATTCAATGTAGAATTTCAATAGACCAGCAGAGAACCATTTTGAATAAATACTATAGTTCAGACAATATCAACATGTTATTTGTTTCCAAACCCCCCAAATAGACAAGCGTTCTAATGATCTTATTAGCCAGCTGAGAAGACGTTTGTTTGAATTCATTTCCAAAACACTGGACCTGTAAGTGTTCAGATGAGTTGACTTCGATTAACGAGAAACAAATAACACAGGCTTGCTTGGTCGGGAGATATAGGTTATATAAACCTTTGAAAATGGAAACACACAGGGCTTGCACATAGGGCGATATTATGTTTCTTAGGTTGACAAGATCCCACGTAACACATGCTGACTGTCTAGGATGATTATTTTCCATTACTCAGAACAAAATATCTTATACCTTGTATATTCTGGCCGCATCACACAGCCTTCATCAGCAAAGTGCCTGGTCAGTGTTGCATAGCATAGTTACATGCTGACTGGTTTTGTTAACTTTTGTAGCACATGATAATTTTGTATTTTGTTTGTAATCATAAGTTATGAAAATAATGTTAATTGATTGATTTGTTTGAAAGTTTATCATGAAAGATCATGTTATATTTTGATTGGCAATTTTTCTTGTATAGGATGCAACTAAAATTTAGAATTTAGATATATTCACTAAATGATATATTAACAGTTTGTATCACAAAATTGATAATCTTAACATATTAAAGATGTTATTACATACTCGTTTCTATTCCCCGTTAAGTTACACTAGTACCGGAAACGTCAATATTTTTCCATACACTGACGCCTGAATTTCATATCGGGTGCGTGACGTAATTCAGTGTGTGTTGTTGCACTATATTTTTCTATTACGTTTAGTATTGTCAATCCTATTTAGGTTATTGAACATATTTATGGTATTCACATAATATTTATACGTGTAGATGTGTATGTAATAAAAAAGTTATTATCTTTACATGGGGAAATATGCACTCGTTCTTCAGCGGAAGAATATTGCGCTCCTAAAGTCGCACAATGTTTCCGCTGAAGAACTCGTGCATATTTCCCGATACAAAGCTAATAACCTATAATTATGTTACTTTATAAAGTTTACTTAATTTGTAGTTGTGCATTTCCGTACAGTTGGTGTATTTCAGTACTGCTTTCCGTACAGTTGGTGTATTTCAGTACTGCTTTCCATACAGTTGGTGTATTTCAGTACTGCTTTCCGTAAAATTGGTGTATTTCAGTACTGCTTTCCGTACAGTTGGTGTATTTCGGTTCTGCTTTCCGTACAGTTGGTGTATTTCAGTACTGCTTTCCGTACAGTTGGTGTATTTAAGTACTGCTTTCCGTACAGTTGGTGTATTTCAGTATTCTCAACAGACTTTGTAAGTCTATAAATGTTTATATTTAAAACTGAAATTTGCCTTTATACAATTTTGTACATTTTACAATTATAGTTAATAAACTTTGTTATCATTGATAAATTGCAAAAATCAGCAGTTTTAACTTAATGACTGATCAACATCTGGGCCTGAATAAGTTTTTATTTGTATGCATATACCCCAGTAATCACTTGTCGGAATGGATTGAAACTTCACACACAGATTCTGTAGCATCATTGTAAGGTCCATTCCAACCACAAAGATTTCTTCATTTGTTACTTTGCCCCATTTAGGAGCCACACGAACTAAAAGTAGAAAGACCAATAAACAATTCTTCTAATGAACTGATTGTTTAATTTTCATCAAGCATGGTCTGTAGCATCATTATAAGGTCCTCACTCAAATTTGTAATGGGAGAACTCTGCCCCGTGTAGAGACCATTTAGTCATTTAGAGTATCTGGTAGAAATAGTTTTACACAACTTTTTCTAATGAACCGCCTGAAGGATGTTCATCAAACTTGGTCTGTAGTTACTGTATTTATATAACATTGTCGCCTTACTTTTTCAGAAAGAGACAGATGGACCCGGTTAGGACTGCTAGAACTAAATACAGGATGACTTCTCATTATCTGCATAATGAATCTTCATAAAACTTGGTCTTTAGCACCGTTTTTATTTTCATCTTGTTCCAATGTGGGCAAATTTTTTACCCACTTGACATGATTTATAGTACCAACAAAAACAAAGAAAGCTGCTAACATCGATGACCCTTTTAGTAATGATGGAACAATTGCTCCGTGTCCAGTTTATGCTACTTATAATGGAACAATTGCCCCGTGTCCTGTTTATTCGACGACACTTTTAGTAATGATGGAACAATTGCCCTGTGTCCTGTTTATGCGCCGACCCTTTTAGTAATGATGGAACAATTGCCCCGTGTCCTGTTTATGCGACGACCCTTTTAGTAATGATGGAACAATTGCTCCGTGTCCTGTTTATGCGACAACCCATAATGATGGAACGATTGCCCCGAGTCCTGTTTATTGGACGACCCTTTTAGTAATGATGGAACAATTGCCCCGTGTCGTGTTTATGCGACAACCCTTTTAGTAATGATGGAACAATTGCCCCGTGTCCTGTTTATGCTACAACCCTTTTAGTAATGATGGAACAATTGCCCCGTGTCCTGTTCATGCTACGACCCGTTTAGTAATGATGGAAAAATAGCCCCGTGTCCTGTTGATGCGACAACCCTTTTATTAATGATGGAACAATTGCCCCGTGTCCTGTTTATGTGACGACCCTTTTAGTAATGATGGAACAATAGCCCCATGTCCTGTTTTAGCGACGACACTTTTAGTAATGATGGAACAATTGTCCCGAGTGCTGTTTTAGCGATGACCCTTTTAGTAATGATGGAACAATTGCCGCGTGTCTTGTTTATGTGACGACACTTTTAGTAATGATGGAACAATTGCTCCGTGTCCTGTTTATGCGACACTCTTTTAGTAATAATGGAACAATTGCCGCGTGTCCTGTTTATGCGATGACCCTTTTAGTAATGATGGAACAATTCCTCCGTGTCCTGTTTATGCGCCGACCCTTTTAGTAATGATGGAACAATTGCCGTGTGTCCTGTTTATGCGACACTCTTTTAGTAATGATGGAACAATTCCTCCGTGTCCTGTTTATGTGACAACCCTTTTAGTAACGATGGAACAGTTGCTCCGTGTCCTGTTTATGCGACGACCCTTTTAGTAATGATGGAACAATTGCCCTGTGTCCTGTTTATGCGACACTCTTTTAGTAATAATGGAACAATAGATCCGTGTCCTGTTTATGCGATGACCCTTTTAGTAATGATGGAACAATTGCTCCGTGTCCTGTTTATGCGACACTCTTTTAGTAATAATGGAACAATTGCTCCGTGTCCTGTTTATGCGATGACCCTTTTAGTAATGATGGAACAATTCCTCCCTGTCCTGTTTATGCGCCGACCCTTTTAGTAATGATGGAACAATTGCCGTGTGTCCTGTTTATGCGACACTCTTTTAGTAATGATGGAACAATTGCTCCGTGTCCTGTTTATGTGACAACCCTTTTAGTAACGATGGAACAGTTGCTCCGTGTCCTGTTTATGCGACGACCCTTTTAGTAATGATGGAACAATTCCTCCGTGTCCTGTTTATGCGCCGACCCTTTTAGTAATGATGGAACAATTGCCGTGTGTCCTGTTTATGCGACACTCTTTTAGTAATGATGGAACAATTGCTCCGTGTCCTGTTTATGTGACAACCCTTTTAGTAACGATGGAACAGTTGCTCCGTGTCCTGTTTATGCGACGACCCTTTTAGTAATGATGGAACAATTGCCGCCTGTCCTGTTTATGTGACAACCCTTTAGTAACGATGGAACAGTTGCTCCGTGTCCTGTTTATGCGACGACTCTTTTAGTAATGATGGAACAATTGCGACAACCCTTTTAGTAATGATGGAACAGTTGCCGCCTGTCCTGTTTATGCGACAACCCTTTTAGTAACGACGGAACAGTTGCCGCCTGTCCTGTTTATGCGAGAACCCTTTTAGTAACGATGGAACAGTTGCTCCGTGTCCTGTTTATGCGATGACCCTTTTAGTAATGATGGAACAATTCCTCTGTGTCCTGTTTATGCGACGATCCTTTTAGTAATGATGGAAGAATTCCTCCGTGTCCTGTTTATGCGACGATCCTTTTAGTAATGATGGAACAATTGCCGTGTGTCCTGTTTATGCGACGACCCTTTTAGTAATGATGGAACAATTGCCGTGTGTCCTTTTTATGCGGCGACCCTTTTAGTAACAATGGAACAATTGCTCCGTGTCCTGTTTATGCGACGACCCTTTTAGTAATGACGGAACAATTGCTCTCCGTCCCCTGTTTACGCAACAACCCTTTTATAGTAACGATGGAACAATTGGCCCATGTCCTGTTTATGTGACGACCCTTTTAGTAACGATGGAACAATTGCTCCGTGTCCTTTTTATGCTATGCAGTTGGCAGCAGATTTTTTTCGCATGATGATGTGTTGGTTCTTTTGTTGGCTCTTAAATCACACCGGCAAAATTTAGCCATGGGGTGACTTTCAGCTTTAATATTTCAGGAAGACCAAAATAGAGAATAACTTGTTATTAACAAGCCTCGCTCCTTCCAGGACCATATCTAGCCTCGTCTGAGAAACCCTTTCTCAAAAGACAGTAACCTGTTATTCTATTTATCATGCCATAATTTATTAATTTTTATCCTACCATTATCCGAAATAAAGTGCAAAAATAGGAGTGGACCAGATTTTGCTGTTTTGCCGGACTTCTTTTTTTACTTTATTTTTTTTTTGTTCAAAATGACGCCATCTTGTTTTTTAGAATAACTGCTAAAAGACATTTGCGCCAATATTTTTATAAACGCGCTCTTAATAGGTATGTGAGACCATGTCAATAATGTATAGCGTATGCCTACCATATTTGCAATTACCACAAAAATGTTTTTATAACGGAAACGCTCGTAGAAACGGAAAATGACTCATGCAAAGCGTTTGTTCAGGATTTAGCTATCCGTATTTACATCATGGAATATTGCATCTGGAATGAACTTCCATGGAATAAAATCAACGGTAGATGAAACGGTACTGCCTATTTTTTCTGCCAAGCGGCGTTATGGCGTGTGTATTTAATTCACTTCAAACGTTTGCTTGGTGAGAATGGTTGTCCGTCTACTGGCACGCGAGTAGTCCCCGGACAGCAGTAGTCACCGGACACGCTCCCGCAATGCTCTATTTTCGCGATTCGTCTACATATTTTTGTGCCTAATCATACAGATGCTTGTTTTGGAGAAGTTTATCAAGTTCAGTTTTTCACAGGTAATCATTTGAGTATAATTATCGTGGAAATCCTACCGCATGGTTACTTTTTTTACATTTTCACTGGCGGGGCTTCCGTTTTTAATGCGCATGCGCAAGAGAGAGACCCCTCTGGAGGGTTTTAAAATTAAGGCTACATGTTTTTACTTCACGACTAGCAGACGATACATACACTTTCAACAAGAAAACTTACTTTCTTTGTGACAGCAATACTAATTTGCCAAAATATTAAAGAGGTGTTATAGCACTACACTGTCCAGATATCTGTGGCATAATTATTCTATTTTCTGTTGTCGCATTTGTCCGTGTGGCTTGGACGAATAAATTTGACGCAAACTTGTGATCTTTTTACAGTTATATAAAATATCATTTGTCTTTTTCATAATTCCAGGTCATATGGCCAGTTCACGATAAATATATTCATGAAAAATTGGTGTCCGGGCATTACTATCGAACATGTTAAAATTTGACGTTCTACAGACCCCTTTTCGGGCCCCTCTAATACCCCGCGAACGTGGCGTCATTTCACAGGAAAAACCCATGGATCCATTAAAACAGCAGATGATGGAGTTTCCTCTCTGCAAACACATGCTAGAACTAGATTACATTTTTTCCCCAAGATGTCGCTGCCTGAGTTTTACACATGTAATTCTGTCTAAAAAAAGTTTGATAACGCAGCTGTGTGATTTCTAAAGTTTGTAGGACTATTTAGAATCGGTAATGAATCTATCTTTTCGCAACCACGATAATCTTTGGTAAGTTAAATTCTTATAGCACCCGTCCCCAACCCCTTCCAATGCAGATAGTTTTCGTTTTTATCAAAACCCTTCGTATCCCTGTTTCCAGGTGGTAGCATTTATACTACCGCTGTAACGAATTTTCTACGATGTTCCGTTTGTACAATCGTGACATTTTGTTTGATATTAAACCGCGATGCATGATGGCACGATGACAAAAACGCAATCGTGCGATGGCACAATGATGAAACAACGATGGTACGATGGTGAAAACACATTGGCACGATGATGAAATCGCGATGGTACGACGGTGAAATGTCGATGTAATATAGCGTTTGCATCATCGTACTATCGCGTTTTTACCATCGCAATATTATGCCATCGCGTTTTCACCATCGTGACATCGCATTTCCACCATCGTGTCATCGCGTTTTCACCATCGTACCATCACGTTTTAACCATCGTGCCATCGCGTTATGACCATCGTACCATCGTGGTTTCGCCATCGTACCATCGCCTTTTTACCATCGTACCATCGCGTTTTCACCATCGTGCCATGGCGTTATTACCATCGTACCGTCGTGGTTTCACCATCGTACCATAACGTTTTCATCATCGTACCATAGCGTTTTCACCATCGTACCATCGCCTTCCGGTTAGAAATGCGTAGTGCCGTGCACTCGTATTTTTGTCAATAATTGATGAATGTATCTCGATGTATTTTGTGAGAAGAAATTTACCATTTAGATTTTGCTCTTTTGCAAAATATTTTACAAAGTATTCAGTGCTCAGTTCTTTAAAACTGTGTAAAATCTTCAATGCCACGTTCTTTGTATTTGAGGTACATAGTATGCATGAAATAAACAAAAAGATTGGTGTAATAGTCACATGGTATTATTCAAACTCAGCTTATTCTTGTCAGGATGTCGAAGGTACATAGTGCAATGTGAAAATAAGATTATATCAAACCTGTATTTTACTGACACATATACTGTACAACTGCGCCCCGGAAGGCGATGATACGATGGTGAAAATGCGATGGTACGATGGTGATAATGCGATGATATGATGGTGAAAACGCGATGACACGATGGTGTAAACATGATGGTACGATGGTGAAAACGCGATGGTACGATGAGATAATGCGATTTATGCTAGCTGGTGAAATACTGCAAAATATCAGTGAGATATTTCTCTGTATCACTCACAGTGCCGAACTTCTTTTTTTTCAGATAAAATTATCTCCCTTGAAATATATTATATAATTGACTCCCTTTGTTGCCTTTATAATTGCTGGTCTCCCTTATCGGTGAGATATATTTCGATATCACACTGCAAACAAACAAATATCCTCTATGTTATGATGACGAAAACGCGATGGCACGATGGTGAAAACGCAAATGTACGATGATGAAAACGCGATAGTACGGTGATACGATAGTGAAAACGCGATGATACGATGATGAAAACGATGATATGATGATATTACATCGACATTTCACCACCATACCATCGCATCATCGCGATTTCATCATCGTGCCATAACGTTTTCACCATCGTACCATCGTTGTTTCATCATCGTGCTATCGCACCATGGCATTATCACCATCGTACTATGGTATATCGCGGTGAAGGATTCAATAAAAGGTCACGATTGTCCAAACGGAACACCGTAATGTTTAGTGTTCACATTTCGAGTTCATCCTAAATCGTATATTTGGAATGTAATGTATGTTAAAATTGAAATACCACTTTTTTTTTTTTTTCAGCCTGGTTGTTAATTTAAAATTTAAACTGAACTAGGCTAGAAACAGAAATGTTTAGGGTTATGGTGAGGTAACACCAGAAATAACACAAAATGCGTTTGACTGTTGTGATTAAAAAATTTTCTTGTGTAGAATTTCAAGAAAAATATAGTTAGCACATCTTTTAGATGGAATGTAGAAGGTATTGCAAAGCTTAAAATGCGTTTTCGCTGGAGAACACCGCACGTACGACCCCATACAGGGGTTCTGCCCCTTGAACTGCAGCTCCGCCCCCACATTCAGGATTGTCACCTTATTTCAATTTACAACACTTTGGTACGGACATATTGTATGTGATCTAGTTTTATGTTGGACGGTGTCAAAAGCCAAACGTGGTGTCATTAGACAGCTCTTTGGTAAAAGAAATATATAAGACATATGTGGGGGATAATTTGAAAAATATCCGAGGAATAAGGCTAATGTAGGAATGAAAATGGAAAACTCTATGTATCTGTAACAAAAGGGTGATATTTTTTTATATTGTTTTTGATGTATTTGTGGTTAAAGGGCCATAACTTTGGTATGAAACAAGTCACCTATTAATTATCATTACATCCCTTTTATATCTAGAATTAGGTATGAAGGTATTAAATGCCTCCGCTACTATTTTCTATATAAAATTAACAACTTACAAACATATTTTTATCAAGATTTCTAGCCTTTCACTTCCTGCGAGACTACCCTTGTCTTGAAGGTCTGTCTTTAGGCAATCAAAATATACCCCAAAAATATGGGGTTGACCATAATGCAGTGAAATCATGGTCACGTGACTGAGACACGTGATGAAAACGCTAATATTGCGTAGGTAGACATCAGGAAATACCTACTTTCACTTTCATTTTACAAGGCAGCTTCAAATCAACTTTTTGAAGCATATAACGTAGCTTAAAATCATCTGCGGACATTCCGTTTTACAATCAAGCATCAATAAATCTTATATCTGGCATGAAAATGGCCTTTACTAGGCAGGAATATTGCACTATATATTGATGGACCTTGGAGGCATATCCGGCTAATTGCCCCTTTCATGCCAGAACATGGTATTTATTAGTCTGGTTCCCGACTACCGCTCCACAATCATAAAATGTAGAGAGTAAACACGGGCACCAGTCTAGGTATTTATAGACATTAGTAAAACAGAATTTTACAAAACGGGGAACGGAGGGGGGAGAAAACAAAGTTTCTTTCTCAATTCTCATTTAGTAAAAAGGTATTGATTTACTGTAAAGTTAAATGTTTATTCGTAATCAAAGTATTAACGTTCAGGATTAATGGGTAAACGTTTGTTTTCTTTTTACACATCATTATTATTCCTTCTCTTGAGAAGGAATATTACTGTTTAATAAGTCACACTTGACTGAGCTACTGATACCGAAAGCTGTTGTCATTACAGGCCGGCCAATAAAACTCCATGACCTTAGAAATAACCTCTGACGTTAAACTATTCTTTCTTAATTGGGGGGAATCCATGGGTTACACAATACTAAACCCGAGGATGATTAATTGATTCTTTTATTTCCTCCTGAACATAACATAGGTACATTCTACAGATAGACATATATCAGCAAATTTAAATGTAAACAACCAAATATTATCGTTACCTTCAATTGCATGGTTAATATATGAAAACATACTCCATTGCGACCCTATAACAAATGTAACAAATTTTCCCACATCAAATAACCAGGTCAATGTTTTATTGCCGCATTAGATGCTTTTAGATATCAAGCAGACGAATTCTGTGTTTACATGATCAGATTACAGTCGTCTGCTGACTCTCTCATAGGTAGTAAAGCTCCTCCCCTAATGCTTAAGGGGACGCATATTGCTACATTCATAGTTCATACAGAAATGCGGAAGGGGTGCATATTCAAGAAATCGATGGTGGGAAAATAAAAAACATATTCCTAAACTGATATAATACTGATGGACACCTGTAATATTCAGTATTTTGTGGATAAGGATGTGGTACTATGAATGTAATAGGAAAACAGAGGTCTTTGTGAAAGTACATTCAACACAAAATATTAAGCTTTTGTATAAGGAAATAACAGGTTTTTTACAATAACAGTGTTCCAAATAATGTTGAAGGGATGAGATTTTCTTTCTAACACACCAGGTTTGCTTAAACATGTAAAAATTTAACGCCACATCATTTCAGCTCGGGATGGACGCCATATTTCTCATTGATAAAAATGTAAACAAAAAAAATCAGAGTGGGATTAGCACTGCAAGGGCATAACATGACATTCTACACAATGAATACCTTAGAACAGATATCTAAGATGCTACACAGGTCAGGCGGGTTAAATGCATAATGGCGATCACTTGAAATACATCTTGAAAAGGTGGTTAATTTTAGTTTATTTACATGGTTTTTAATTTTCCCACGACTTCTCGGCGATTCACTGCAAATGTATTACTGCGCCGGACGAAAGGTAACTCTAATAAACAACGGGAGACAACTTAGGTGTCAGCACGTGTACGATTTTTAAAAAAAACATGTTGATGATTATAATTTCTTATCAAATAATGAATCCTATTCAGATATTCGTCTTTAATATTAGAAAATTATTAATTTCTGTGGACATTTGTCAAAAAATATTACTTACATGGACTACTTTGCGCATCAAACTGGTTTCCGCTTCAGTTGTGAGGCACTTCCGTTATACTTTTTGACAACAATAACAAAACACAAAATGAATCAATAAAGTCACTTATAAACCGACTGCTACTTAAATCAGTGTAAGTATAGTTGTTGTTACAACATTATACATGTTCGTTACGTTATGAGATAAAGTTTATCTTGAACTGCATAATCCATTAATTACGTTTGGATGATATTGCATTTACAACTTATTTGACCCCATTTTTTACGTGAATGACAGCATTCTCGTGCAACTCGTGCAAACAGAGTTATGAAAAGTATGGTGGAGAATTCAAGGACAAATTATAAATGACATTAAAGTGAGGATAACTGTATATTCGTCCAGTTTTGATCATTGACATGCCTGCTGTGTATTAGTAACTTTTGTGAACAAGATTAGAATGTTACTTTTGCACATATACACATTGATTGGACCTCTCAACCAAATTTCATACCTTATTTTAGGGATTTTTAAGACAATACATTTTCAAAAGTTTGTTGAATGTGTTTTGATATTTAAGTGCATTGTAGTTCATGAATACCAAGTTAAAAATTAATAATGGCAACATTTCTAGGCCCTTATTTAAGCCACTAGACTTCTGTAACGATAAATGTTTAATGTATTAAGGGGAATATACTCTTTTAGTTTTGGAATGTGGCATTCCTTGACCACCGTATCTTTTCTTATGCACTACTTTGTAAACAAACTAAATAATGTGTTTTAGCTTACATATGCCAAATGAAAAGCAAGACAGTGACCATATTTCACATTCTTTCTTTAAATTAGAATCTGTAGGACATTGATAAATGTTTGGACAAGGTGAAGCACTATTATTTTCGCACCAAAAAGTCTTAATTGTTGACTTTGAATGTACACAATAAGTCTTATGTAATTCAACAATAACTTTCTTGTTTCAGTTTTCTCATTTTTATTTTAGTGAGCAATCCTTTATGTACTTATAACAGTTGAAACAATATCCATTTCATGTACCAAAACCTTGTACTTTTTTGCAGGTAAATTTTATCATACCCCACCCACTTTTTTCTAATTTCAAAGTATGCGTCCCCTTAATTGCCTGCCGGCCGGTAATTATCTACTTTAATCTACAGAAGGAGGTAACAGATTTAATTTGTTTTTGGATTTAACAATTAACTAGCGTAAATACTTACCTGATATTTTTGGCAGTATAAAACAGACATTGCAACCAATATTTTACAAGATGGTCATTTTATATTTATATAGATGTGCCCTAGAAGGAACTTTTGGTATAATTTGTATGTTTTTCAAAAACATGTTTAAATGTGCAAACTATTTATGATATTTAAAGCCCTGCTCCGCGGCTATTCAAATTCTATTGTGTGTATGCAACCCATGATTACAATGGCCACGCGCCACACTTTATTTCATAGTTCATAGTCAGGATGTTCATGCTTTTTCAGTGACAATTTAAGGTTAAAAGGTAGGACTGGAGCGGATCTTTAAGAACATATTTTAAATTCGATCATTCACGAAATCAACTACGCATGACAAAGGCACATACTCAGTCGCGTAATTAGGCCTAATCCTTTTCAAAGAATGGTACAGCTACTAGTCTCGCCCGTGCGTCGGCGTAGGCGTCCCGATTTGCTTTTAAAAAAGTTTTTGTATGTAAGTTGGTATCTCAGTAACCACTTGTGGGAAAGGGTTGAAACTTCACACATATTTTCACTGTGATAAACTGACTTGTGTTGCATAAGTTCCATAATTCATTTTTTTTTATTATTTATCAAAAGTAGGTTACAGCATATAGCATATAGTATGTGAAATATTCTATAAGTAGGTGATTACATACTGAGTTATTTGAAAAATTTGTATTATCCAAAACTTGTATATAGCCCTGATTCTTGCCATGTTAGATTTCTTTAGAGAATTAGTCTGTTCTTTTAATTCGGACAGTACTATCGAGAGATTAAAGGATATTTACCAAAAGATACTGACCAATAGGCGAAACAGCGCAGATCTTGATCAGACTGCACTGTCGCGTTATTAGGCCTAATCCTTTTCAAAGAATGGTACAGCTACTAGTCTCGCCCGTGCGTCGGCGTAGGCGTCTCGATTTGCTTTTAAAAAAGTTTTTGTATGTAAGTTGGTATCTCAGTAACCACTTGTGGGAAAGGGTTGAAACTTCACACATATTTTCACTGTGATAAACTGACTTGTGTTGCATAAGTTCCATAATTCATTTTTTTTTTATTATTTATCAAAAGTAGGTTACAGCATATAGCATATAGTATGTGAAATATTCTATAAGTAGGTGATTACATACTGAGTTATTTGAAAAATTTGTATTATCCAAAACTTGTATATAGCCCTGATTCTTGCCATGTTAGATTTCTTTAGAGAATTAGTCTGTTCTTTTAATTCGGACAGTACTATCGAGAGATTAAAGGATGTTTACCAAAAGATACTGACCAATAGGCGAAACAGCGCAGATCTTGATCAGACTGCACTGTTGTGCAGGCCAATCAAGATCTACACTGGTCTAGAACCAGTTGTGTCAAACAAAACAAGGGTCAAAGCAATACCATAGTATAATAGTAGTTCTAAATAAAGGGAAAAAATTCCTACAAGCATAATACGCTAATCATAACACAGTTATTCATCTTTCTTGGTTGGGAAAAAAGGGGGGGAGGGGGGGGGGGTGAAGGGACAGAAACAAAATTGGGGTTGGTGGTGCGGCACTGCGGAGATTCAGAAACGGGCTGTACAGAAGAAAGATTAATTGTCTAGTGAAAGCAGAGATTAAAAAATCACTCCATTTCACATTGAATTTGTCTAATTTGTTTTCTTTCTTAGCGTTAAAATGTTCAAGTTTCAATAGCATTTTCATTTGTGTTTTGAACAATTGAAAGCTTGGAAATATGTTTCTAGATATATAATAAATTTCGCATTTAGTAATATATGCATTAATGCAATGGTAAATTTTTCGTTACCTAGAATAATATCT
Organism: Mercenaria mercenaria; assembly: GCF_021730395.1. NCBI lineage: Eukaryota > Metazoa > Mollusca > Bivalvia > Venerida > Veneridae > Mercenaria > Mercenaria mercenaria. The sequence continues at coordinate 7,775,437 of NC_069377.1, read as the reverse complement.
GTCTTTGACCATTTAGTGGAAATATTCGGATAAGTTTCGTTTATTCATCTTTTGACCTCAGTCCAGTATAAGTTACTATAACGGCAATCATAAAATAAATGTTTTAATCGTGTTGTGGGAAAGTTTTCGAAGGGGACTTCGTGTTCTGAAATAATCAGTTTTCCCTTCAAATCACAAACACAAGAGATCATGTATAGTGTAAAATGCGAAGTTTATTATCATTTTCTGTATGATACATATATATTACAATGCAGTATAAACATAAAGCACCGATGAATCTGTGTAATTGAGCTTAATACTTTCCTTAACAATTGCAACGTACTGTTATATTTTTAAGTAAGACATTTCTTTTCTTAAGACATGACTCCTTTAATATCAATATTCAGATCAGCATCAAAGTTAAATGAAGGTAACAATTAGTTACATTAAGCTTAAATAATACCATCTTCAAAATAGATTTACTAAGTGAAGCTATTTGAATTATTACAATAACTAGAATACAACAACTTTTAAAGTGCAGCATAAAATAATCTGTCTCTCAGTGACTATTCAAATCACTTAAAATAATGAAAACTTGTACTAGAAAATATTCTAAACATTTAAGCATAAGTTTTACCTAAATTGTCTTTAAGTTTGCCACAAGACTTTACAGAAATAAGTCCAAATTTAATACAAAGAAATATAAAGTTATTTACCTGAAATAATCAGTTTACCCTTCAAATCACAAACACAAGAGATCTTGTATAGTGTAAAATGCGAAGTGAAGGGACTCTGGCCAGACAGTTTATATAGCTGGTCCGCAAGATCTGGTATCAGACGGGTTACATCATGAAGTTTGATGTTAGTCTGGTTCTGCTGCTTTATCAAAGCAAATGTAAATGAAATGTACATAACATCTCTTAGCAATCTACCTTGCAGACATATATCAAACAAAAATTGTACAGTCTTGCCTTAAGGTGTTTGTTCTTGTATTAGATGCTGTTTACCAGACATCTTGTATGTTATAGTAGTTAACCCCGTACGTATAGGTAGCAGTTGGTAGTTTCCAGCCACAGATTCGAATTGGCCAGGGACAAAATCTGTCATTAGAGATAAAACCTTGAAGTGAAGGCTGTTTTGATGTTTGAAATATTTGTTGATGTGAGTTTGTGATTAACAAGTTTAAGAATAGTATGTTGCAGAAATTCTGGCAGATGCGAATGTAAGCTTGATGGCATCATTTTCATATAACTGCTTGAAATGCATATATACCACTATCAGCATTGAGCGTCTCGTGAACTGTCAAATGTCATATAGGCCTCACACAGTTGAAAATAGTGAAAAAAGTAATCGGTTGACAGGTATTTTTGTCCAGCTCTGCAAGTAATACTTGAAACTGAGTACAGAATGCAAGTGGCCATTTGGTTCTATCATTTCCCCTAACATTTTAAGGCCAGTTGGAGATATGGCTAATTTGGGCTGAAATGTCATGTATTTTCGCGGGCTGAAATTATCTTTCAGGTGGCTTGTGGATTTAAAAATCTATGCTTTGTATGAAGTTTACTATGTATTTTATTTCTTCTTCAAGTAAGATGTAAACCGGTATCTTTTTATTTTCAGATCTGCATCTCGTAAGATATCGGAAGCCGCCTGACTTGGCCACATCGCTCGGAAGTCCGAAGTACTAGAAAAAACCGCCGTCTGCTACCATAGATCTAGGTCATCCTATATATTCTATATAAACCACCATTTTGGATTGGGAGGTGTCAATTTTTGAAATCACTAGGGCGTGAACGGTATGTTTATGTATCTGTACAGTAGCAGACGATGACCTAACAATAGGGAGCTGCACCCTGAGGTGAGTCATCAAGAAACAATAAAGGGTAGACGTGACCCAACACGTTCAGGGATAATAGTATAAACAATAGAACGGATTCTGTTTCAAGGACCTAAGCTCAGTTTCGCTTATATATTATTACGATCTATTCAATTATGAAACGATATATTTTTTTTTTAAACAAAGGGTCCCTCCTAAATATTATATTCAACGGTGTTTTATATAAACTCAATTTAACTTATTTATTTCAATTATTTTTAAACATTCAAAATGAAACCATATCTCTTTTCACAGAATAGTAGAGGATCTATTATTATACACATTTCTATAGAACCATTATAAAAGTTCACCGAGTTAGTGTAAAATGATACCATCCCTTTGTGCTTACACCAATACAGTTTCTAAAGGCTTTATTTTTTCAGTTATGATAAAAAATTATGAATTAGATTTTCTATCCGTTTATTGTCTTCTATATTAAAGTGTATTCTTTAACCAAACTTATATTTATTTTCAATAATGACAGTCATTTATATTTATTTAAAATTCGTGATTTAATTCAAATATACCTGTTGGACCAGAAATCATCATGGTAAAGGGCGGCGGCGGCTCAAACACGCAGACTCTGTTTATTGTCTTTTGTTAATATTAAGGTGTGTTGATATAAAACAGAGTCTGCGTGTTTGAACACGATCAGTTATGACTCAGTACTAGTGCATTCATGAGTGGAAATAATGATGGTAAATTCGTCGCTTGATTCTTATAGTGCTCTATCTCCATTTTTTGAAAAAATGAGATTTTTACATCATTTTGTTTGTCTCGCCGAGCTCTATCGTTCTGGAGCAAGAAAACGTAACATTTGACGTCATAGAGAAAGATCCCGCGTAATACTTTGCTCCATGTCCTCTGTTTGAATGTAACAGTAACGATTAAAGTACTCTATCTCCAGGACTTAAAGCACTGTAATGTTTAAAATTATTCTGACCAATCATACACATAAACTAATATCATGTGATCATCATTAGACTTTGTAAAGGAGTGCTGTATCTCCATTTAACTTAATCCAGAATTGCTCTAACTCCATTTTAACCAATAGAATGCACAGTTACATGCATGTGATCACAACAAAATATGGCGGATAGGCATAGTTGTAGCATGTTTGAAATATACTTAGAATGCCTATCTACACGACATGCATAGGCTAGCCATAGGTGAGATTGCTTATACAGGTTATTTTATCATTTTATTACTTATACAAACACATATCATTGTCAATTAAGCTGTAGGTAGACAATACATGCAAGATTTGCAATAGACCTTACTGATGTGTATTTCGGATAGAAACTATTTTCGTCATTCTGAAGCTGTATCTTAAGAAATACCACTGAATATAACAACGGTATTTGCAAACATGTTTCCGAGAAGCAAATTTGTGATAGTAAGTTATTGTCTATTAAGAGCAGTAGAAATAAAACCAAAAACAGAACATATGTTACGTTACAAAGTTACAGTAAGGCGCGAACTATTTTTTTTTGTTGATCACTTTTTTAACTATGCAAATTTTGCTGTGAATGCAGTATTCGTAAGACAACAAGAACTGGCAGTACAATATCCCTACTTCCAGACGCAAAAATCCTATCGTTAAACTAGCAACCCTTGACAACAGAGAAAATTGAAAATTAAATACTTAAAAAACAATGACAAATATCAAACAAGGAATGCAATGCTGAAATTCAACTCACTAAATAAAAGTACGTACATGAAGAAACTGTAAGGAATATAAAAAACGACTGTGTTTGTGAGAGAGAATAGAATGATATAATATATGTTTTTTAGAATTTTAAGTAGTCTATTATTACAAATGGTTGGTGTAAATCAAAATCAATGAACAAAACTATTAAAGTATCACATGATGTAACTCTACCAAATGTGAAACATGTGTGCTGTGACTGCAAATGTTAAGTTGCAAATTAAATGCTATGAATTCTTGTTATGATACTCAGTATTAAGTTGAAATGTATGCCACAAGATTTGAGAACAACATGCAGAAACTAAATGGAATATATACAATAAGATTAGCATGAAAGGTATGACCGGGACATATTATTTGCGATGTAATATCTTTGAACCTTAATTTAATTGTCAGAATTATGTGAAAAGTTAACAAGAGGCCTAAATGGGCCTAAGTCCTTCAACTGAACCTTAACCATCTGACTTTGCTTCTAACTAGGCTTGGTGAAAATCCTTTAACCTGTTCATTATTTTTATTATCATTTTGCTGTCACGCACCAAAGCACATAACCATCGAAAGAAATCATCTAAAGTTATTTCTTTTTCAACTCTAGTGGTCCCTAAAAGGGCCAAAGTGTCCCTATTTGAATAGATTTGATATAAGACATAACATGGTAAAAGACCTTATAATGATGCTCTGGACAAGGTTTTATGAAGACCCATTCAGGAGTTAGAGAGGAATTTAGTAAAAGGTATCTCTATTTTGCAACTCTAGCAGCCCCTAAAAGAGGCCACACTAATTGAATGAATTAGTTAAAGGACCTAATAAAAGTTTGATGAAGATCCATCAAGCGGTTGAGAAGTAGTCATTTAAAGGCATTTGTAGCTTTAGGTCTAGTGGTCCCTTAGAGGGCCATGCGCTCCCCCACCCCAAACCACAATTTAAAAAAATGGAGAGGGCAATATAATGATGCTACGGACCGAGAATGATGACACTCAATTGAGTGGTTCATCAGAAGTAGTATTTTTGATTTTAGCCCTAGAATGAGCGAACAGTCTCCGTTTGAATACAATTGAGAGAGAGCTCTCTAATGATGCCACCGGCCATCTCTGATGAAGATCCATCCAGCGATTCATGACCAGAAAGTATTTGTAGCTCTAGTTGCCCCTAAGAGGGGCAAAGTGCCCTTAATCAAACAAATTTGAGAAAGGACCTTATACTGGTCTGTAGACCAAGTTTGGTGAATATCCATCAAATGGTTCATGAGTAATCGTTTAAAGGTATTTCTGTTTTGAACTCTAACAGACCAAGTGCCCCTAACAGAACAATTCTGGTGAAGATTCTTATAATGATGCTACAAATTAAGTTTGGAGAAGATCCATTGTGTGGTTCATGAGATAAAATCATTTAAGGGAATTTCTAATTTTAGCTATGGTAACCCCTCAAAGGGGCCAATCGTCCCCATCTGAACCAGTTTGGGAGAGGATGTTATAATGATGCTACAGACTATGTTTGATAAAGATCCATCGAGCGGTTCATGAGAAGTTCCTTAAATGTTTTTCCTATTTTTTCTTTGCTCTAGCTGGCAGTAGCTGCCTTTAAAGGGGCCAAGATTAATCATTTGATCAAACTTGATAGAGATCTATCCCTAAATTTTACTGACCGGTAGTTTCAGAGGAGAAAATTTTTTTAAGTACAATGTTGACGCAGGAAGACGGACGATGGACGCCGTACAATCAACCATTATTAATAGCTAAAAAGAGACATGAATATAACATTGATTGTGTTGTGTAAAAGAGAACTGGTATGACTGACAAGTACAGTAACATGCAAAAATTGAACATAATATAAAACTGTCGTTTTATGAAAGAATACAGTTATTACTGAGAATATTTAGATGCAAAGACAATGTCATTAGGTATTGTTATAATGCTTAGTTTTATGTCAAACTTAATGCCAACTGATAACAAAACACGGAAAATCTTACTCAGCGTAATGAAAAACTAGTTGTATTTGGCAAACAGAATAGTTAGACTAAAAAAGATTTTAGATCTTTGTTCATTGCTGACAATAATTATTGCGGTTACTGAGTAATTAAACTTCAAAATCTTTCTGTTGTTATTTAACACAATACTACGATATGGTTTACGAATACCCATCTGCAAATAAGTAGGATCAATATGCCTAGTTTAATAGCCAATTACGTCTATAGCGTAGCAGTTAAGTTAACCCTGAACAATACGGACAGCATGGTAAAACCATTTGCAAATCAGTCCAAATCTTCTGACTTTGAACACCTGCCCTTCACCACTGTTTGAAACCTTGCTTTTTCATGTGAGGAGGCCATCCAGTTGACACGAAGAAAGTCATATACCCAGGTATCCGCGCGTGCCAACTAGAGTCCTCCTCCTCAAAGAAAATCTTGAAAGTTGCAATATGGCCTATGATATTGTGTCAGTTTGATGATACTAAAACCAAATCCAATCATCCTTTAATTTCAAAATGAGTACAATTACTGTCATTACTGTTTAAGAGCTCTCGCACTATTTTCAATATACAATTGTAATAAATATTATCTTGCTCTATGTCCAATTTTGTAAATTCACAGTGCTCTATCTCCCGATAGAGCAATACACCTTTAACATTTTTTTCTATTTTTGTCAAATTTGCTCTATCTCCAAAGTGAAAAATGCATAAATGCAGAAAAGTAAAAACGAAATGTATTTAAAATCATTTACAGTCTGAAAGAACTAAGCGCAAGGAACAAGTAGATATATTTATCACCATTTTCGCCCAGAAATAAAGAAATTAGACAAGAGTTAAACTTTGGAAGCGATTTTCGCCACGTTTAAAAAATGGTAGATAGAGCATCGTTCCACTCACGCGACGAATTGTAGTAGGGGTTTCTTTACATTATAAAATCTTTTATAACTTCTGTCAGGTCAACTTTGGTATGATTTTAGTAAGATTATAATAAAGAACATGTCATTCTCTTTCACTCAGATTTTTTCCAGGAGTTTGAGACTCTTGGCTAGTCTTGTATTTTGAATTTACTAAAGGATAAAAGAAAGTTCAGTAAAGCCTCTTTCAAGGTGTTGAAAGCAGACAATATACTCTGTTGAATTCATTTAGCTGTGGAGACTTTTGATATGGACTATATCTGTGTAAATTCAAAAAAAAAAATGAAACATTGTCGAAACAAGAGTTGACCATTTTACTCCAGATATTATTAGAAGGTCATTTTTGTGCCCCCCCCCCCCCCTCCCACCGCCACTCCCTCCATGAGTGGTGGGGGCATATGCAATTTGTCTCGTCCGTGCGTCCGTCCGAAGTTCGTGATGCGCCTAGCTTAAAAAGTATTTGATATAAATTGATGAAACCTTGCATGAGTCCTTTTCATGGTATAAACTTGCGCACCTCCTATTTTTCGTCTGATTCTATCCACTATTTCCAGAGTCATGGCTCCTGAGATAGTCAAAATGCACATTTTCACCCTGTGGCACGCCTATATCAAAACATATCCGATATAGATTTATGAAACATTGCATGAGTCTTAATCATGATATGAACTTGCGCAGCTTCTATTTTTTCATCTGGAACCGCCCACCTTTTTTTTTTTTATAGAATTATGGCCCCTTGTGACGCGCATAAAGTGTTTCATATAAATTGATTAAACCTTGCATGCGTCTTTATCATGATATGAACTTGCGGACCTCTTATTTTTGTCTGCCTTCGTTACCTCCTGAAATAGTCAAAAATGCACCTTTCCACCTTGTGACGCACCTAGTTTAAAAAGTATATGATATAAATAGATTAAAACTTGCATGAGTCTTTATCATGATATAAACTTGCGCACCTCTGTTTTGGCCGGCTCCAGCCCCTATTTTATAAGTTATGGCCCCTGAAACAGTCAAAAATGCACATTTTCACCTAAAAAAGTATTGAATGTAAATTCATGAAACCTTGCTCGGGTCTTTATCATGATGTGACTTTGCACGCTTGGCATTCTTCTTGAGAATCTTAGAGCTAATTAGAGAGTTATGGCCCTTGAAATGGCAAAAAATGGATATTTGTATGTGATGCTTATAGCTCAAAAAGTATATGACCTAGAATAATGAATCCTTGTCATAAAATGTTTGTTGAGGCTAAACCCTCTTAAGACTGCAAACCTTTAATTATTGCCCCTTATTTGTTACAAATGTACCAATGGGGACATACCCTGTGTCCTACAGACACATTCTAATTTAAATGAAAAATATTTATACATGGAGATGATGAAAAACACTTAGCTATCATTGAAAAGAAATCTGGAAAGATGATTTTGAATTTTTAGTTTGACTTGATGTTATTTTCGAAATAAATATGTTTAAACTAAATCAGTCACAGACAGACATATTGTAACTGAATTGAAGAATGTTTCCATAACCAGTTAATTAATTGTATTTTGTACATTTTCAGTAAAAATACTGTTCAAGCAGATCTTAGAATGATGTTATCGTTCAAATGAGGCCATTGATAGAGCAAACAAATTTAGAAAAACATTTAGATTACATAAAGGAAACGGAAACTGATTATAGTATTAAACAAGAAGAAGTGAGGTTTATTCAATCTGGAATTGAGACTCTGGTACAGAAGTTATACGATATCATTACCGAGGAAAGCGGAAACAGAATCGACTGTAAGAATAATAATATTCTAAAAGTTGGAAGCTTCTATGAGGGAACGAAAAACAAATTTCCAAATGAATTTGACTTTATATTTGTCTTTCAGAAGAATACACCTAACTGTGTAGATGTGAGTGATAAAATAAAAGAAAAACATACAGTTTTACGCAAGGACTTAAAGTATTCTGAAAATGCATCACGGACAATTTGTTTCAGTAAGTTTGTTAAACGCCAGGGTCCGGCATCGAAGCTGATGTTTATATATCAGCAAGATAAGTGTAAGGACACCTGTTTGTATGTAGATATTGTTCCAGCAGTTAAAGAAATTGACGCTGAACTAGGCGATTCAGTTGAAACAATATGCAAGCTGAAGTCGTTTAGAGAAGAGATAGTAAAGACGGGAAGCTACCTTTTAGTAGGCATAAATACACCTAGATGGCATTCATATCCTGTTACATCTTTCACCGAGACAGAAGTACATTTTATGAAACATACATTGTCTTCAAAACATGTTACGGTATACAAACTTCTTAAGTTCTTAATAGGAGGACATGGGCACGCAGAGATTATGCGCGAGAAAATACCAGGTGAAGGATTCTCCTCGTACATGATTAAAATAGCTATGATTGAACATCATTATGAATGTGAAAACACAGACTCGGAAGATAAAGGCACTTGTGTTTTGACTTTGCTTGAAAAAATACTGTGTTATAAACGTGAAAAAAACTACCCATTACTGACATCCGATACTTATAAAAACATACATGGAAAATCAGAGGAAATACTAGAAAAATTAATAGAAAGTTTGCGAAGCATGCAAAATTCTACAAATAGGTTAAAATTGAACGGTAAGCTGAAACTGAAACCTGTGGGGAAACAAAGACTAGTGAAATACAAACGAATACCCCTTGTGCAATATATCGTGCAGCCTATTATAATGATAAGTGCTTTGGTTATGTACGTTTGCATCATGTGTTTATATGTATATATAAATTTATACAATTGGAACAAAAAAAATCACTCCAAAGTGGATCCCTAGCAAAATTATAGATGGAATGGATGTATTTGTGTAATTGTGATTATGCTGTTATTAACCTGCGACAGAGAGATTGTTAAAAGGGTAGACAATGTGTTCCTTTATAGTATTTCTTAGAAAAGTGTCCTACCAATCCGAATGCGCATCATACAAATCAAATAACTTTTCAATGTCATCCTTTTTTGTTTCACATTTGTGTTAATATTTTTGGCAATTATTTCTGGAATTTCATTCTCTTGCCTCATTGTCAGCTATTAATTTACCACTTTGTTGCATGTCAACGTGGCTGGTTTGTAAGCCAAAACTTACGAAATAGAACATGTTGTAAATCTGTACGTCAGGACTTAAGAGTTACAAAATCAAGGAATAGCATCGCAAACATGATGATATTTGGCTATACATCTTACATTTAATTGGTGTTGTACAAATACTACCGTCTGTTTGGGCCTAATGTAGAGCAGTAATTGTTGTTTAAGGAACTTGCCTCCAGATGAAAATAAGAAACATTAAAGTTTCAATCAATGACACCAAATCAGTCAAGTTTAAAAGCCGTAGCTATTATACTTTATGACTTACAGTTCTGAAATCATTTTCTGTATCTCAGTTACTGTGACCTTGACCTTTGACCTCCCGAAATGATAAAGATCCTCTTAAAGTAGAATTAAGTCATCGAATAAAATTTGAAAGCTGTAGCTAGTATGCTTTTTGACTTAGAGCGAAATACAAGAACTTAAGTTTTGTCCCTGTGACATTAACCTTTTACCCACTGACCCCAAAATCACAAAAAAACTTTCTTTAGTTATAATAATTTACTCTCTTAAAACTGAAAGCCATTAATCTATCCTTACAAACTCCCCGCAGCGATTACTTTCCCTTACGTTATATAAATAATGAATGCAAAGGAAGGTAACCGCTGTGAGAAGTTTTCCATACTTCATGACTTGAAGTTTGTAACCATGTTCAGTCTACAGATAACAGACCTTGACCTTTGACCTACTAACCCAAAGACAATAATGATCCTTCCCAAGCGGTATTATCATGTAAAGTTTAAAAACTGTAGCTAATAGTATACTTTATAACTTAGAGCCTGGAAACGAAAAACAAAAGAACACCGGAAATTAAGTCAGTTCCCTTTCACACAGACCCTTTAGCCAGTGACCCAAAATCAAAAGAGATTTTCATTTAGTAGTACTTATCAATGTATTAAGTTGAAAGCTGTCTGAAAACCATTTTCAGTTTCAAGGTCACTGTGACCTTGACATTTGACCAAAAACAATAATCAAAATCCTGATATGGCGCGAAGTCATCTTGTTTAGTATGACAGCTGCAGCTGTTATGATTTCTGACTTGAATAACCGAACACAAAGTCGTTGATGCAAGAGCGGATGGACAGACAACGTTGTTACATGATACGTCTTTTTTTTCTACTGTAAAACTAGTGGGTGAAAACAGAATTTCATATTTTAAACAGACAACAACGCATATCAACTATTAAATAATCTACCACTGTCAGACCATCATACAGTAAAATGGATATCAGATTTAAATGTGTTGACAAAAGAGTAAAGACAAACTTGTATGCCTTTGTGTATTCTTTCGACTAAGTCAAGGGACATAAGCTTTGTCTTTATGAGTGAAATTCCAAACAAAACCGAAGGCTAATTACTATACATGCTTGGTCAATATTTCTGGAAATACCGGGGACACAACCTGTAAGGCCCTATATGCATGGAATCACAAGTTCTGTTTTCATCCACTAGTTTTGGAATAGAAAAAAAAAGAGATGTATTATAGAACTACGTTGTCTGTCCATAAGGATTGATTACATCTTGTTTTAAACTCGAGTTTTATGCCTATATTGAAGCGTTTCATTTTTTGTTTGTAATATGTTCTTTTCGTATCCATGACCAAACTAGACATTGATATCACAAATACGTTATTGCATTGATCACTTGTACACATGCTCAAGTCTTAAGTTTAATCATACAGATTTAAACAAATCTGTAAAAAGATCCTTTGGAAGCAAAGAAGCAAAGAATGCAACCAAGAAGAATAATAGCAGACTCGGTTTTATTGAGTCTGTTTATGAGAGGTAATGAAATGTGCAACAGCTCACTTATCAATCAGTTATATTCATTATGTATAAATTATGTACCAGTCATGTTCATAAAGAATATCTACAAAGTGAGTCATTATCATTCAGTACATGATGATGCCGTTTTCATTTTGTACATGATCATGTGATTTTCACTTTGTACCTGATGATGCAATCTTTATTGTGTACATGATGATGTTCCTGACAGGTTCATGACATTTTTGTGTTTTTGCTGAAGCTGTGGTTAATTAACATGTGTATACTTATATATGAAGTGTAAATATGTTACAATGTGATATCTATATACGAAATGTGTGACTAAAATAAATTGAATCAGACTTTAAAGTTTTCCTTTTCTTTGTGAAGTCTCAGAATGCGATGATTATGTAAAATGGAGAAATAGATTGGTAAAGAATATTTATAACGTTGCGAAATGTGACATAGAAGGGACCTTTACTACAGCATTCATGATTAACAAACAGTATCCAGAGTTGACATGTATTAGAGTGACGAACTTAGTACAGCAGAGAAAGGAATTAGTCTGCATATTACTTTAGCAGTGTGTAAATCAATTAAACATCCATTCAATCAGTTAACCAGTTTTCATGATCAACGAAACATTATATTTTGTACGATATAAGATAACATGTTTGAGAGTTATAAACTTCTTAAGGCAGAGAAAGGAGGTGGTCTCCACAACCAAGAGTTTGTAATTATTCAACAAACCATTTGGTCAATTAACCAAAAATGCAGTCAATATATAAATCATGGCAGGTTTGGTACCTTTGTTATAAGCTCACCTGAATTTTGTTCACCGTAAGCTATTAGTACAATATCTGGCGTCCTGAGTAAACGGTTTTACTTAAACATTTTCTTATCATATTCTCATCTGAAATTGCTCGTCAGAATTATACCAAACTTGTTTAATAATTCCAGCTTAGATCTTTATTGAATTTATTCATACGGTTCAGCTTGGACTCTTTAAGTAGCTTAAAATATCAAACGTTTAATGACTTTTCATGGATATTCTTCGAACTTATTCTGTAGAATCATCATAAGGTCCTCTAAAAACTTTGTTGAAATGGGGGTGCTTGGCCCCTTTTAGCAGTTTCTAAAGCTAAAATTAGAAATAACTTTAACCATATTCTTCTCATGAACCTGCTGAGGAATCACCATCAAATTTGCTTTGTAGTATTATTAAAAGATCCTCTTACAAATTTATTCAAATGGAGGCACTTGGCCTATTCAGGGGCCGCAAGAGCCAAAACTAGAAATACATTTAAACAATCTCTTGTCATAAAGTACAATATGGATCTTCATTAAACGTTGTCCATATTATCATTATAAGGTCCACTAGCAAATGTTTTTAAATGTGTGTGTGTGGCGGGGGGAGGTGGGGGACACTTAGTCCCTTTCAAGGCCTGCTAGAGGTGAATACTAAAAATTATATAAACATCTTCTCATAATTCTTTGATTGATTTTCATAAAACTTTGTCTATATCATCATTTTAAGATCCACTAACAAATGTTCTCAAATGGCGGCACATAATAAATATTTAAAAACCCGTCAAACAACTTCTAATAACATTTTAAAAGATTTTCATCAAACTTGATCTGTAGCTTAAATGTAAGGTTGTATCCGAATTTTTGTCAAATAATAGCCATTTCCCCCTATTATGGTCTGTTCAAGCTTACAATAGAAACATTTTAGCAACTTCTCATGAACTGCTTGGTGAATCTTCATTACACTTGGTCCGTACCTTCACTTTAAGGGCGTCTCTAAATTTGATTCCTTTAGGAACACTCGACCTTCATTAGGGCCCGTTAGTTAAAAATAAAAATATTTAGAATTCATCGTCATCATCATCTTCAGTAATCACCTCACTCAAAAAGAGTATACTTGCGATTTGATTAAAATACTGTACATGCGCAGATGCAAGGGACAATTTTTACAGCTAAACAACTAAAAGTGGGAATTACTGTTTTCAGTAACGTTCTTACGTGCACTGTACAGTTTCCATAGCTTTTTATTAGCTCACCTGTACCGAAGGTTCAGGGTTCGCTGTTAGTATAGGGTGGATGGTCCGGCGTCTGTTGTGCGCCGTTCACATTTTAACTTAAACATCCTCCTCTAAAACAAATGGTCAAAAAAATACCAAATTTGGTCTGTAGCATCCTGGTGAGGTGCTTTATCAAATTTGTTCAAATGGGGACATTTGACACTTTTTAGGGCCACTAGAGCTAAAACTAAAAAAACCTTTAGCGGACTTCTTCTCATGAATCGCTTGATGAGTCTTCATCAAACTTGGTCTGCAGCATATTATTATAAAGTCCTCTTCTAAGTTTATACAAATGGGGAGTATTTGCCCCTTTTGGGGGCCGCTAGAGCTAAAAATAGAAATACCTTTAAACGACTCCTTAACATGAACCGCTGGATTGATCTACATCAAACTTAGTCTTTAGAATCATTATGTAGTCCTCTATCAATTTTATTCAAATAGGGGCACTTTGCTCCTTATGGGGGCCGCTAGAGCTAAAACTAGAAATACATTAAAATGACTTCTTCATCAAACTTTTTGGATCTTTAAGAAACTTTTTCTGTAGCATTGTTATATCGTCCTCTCCCCAATTTGTTCAAATGGAGGCACTTGGTCCCTTTTAGGGGCCGCTAGAGCTAGAAATAGAAAAAAACCCTTTAAACGACTTCTTCTCATGAACTGCTTGATCTTTATTGGTCTGTAGCATCATTATAAGGTCCCTTCAACAGTTTGTTCAAATGGGGGCACTTGGCCCATTCAAGGGGCCACTACAATACAAATTAAAATACATTTAAACAACTTCTTATCATGAACAGCTTGACTGTTCTTCATCAAACAAGGTCTGTAGCATCATTATATATTCCTTTCCAAAGTTTGTTCAAATGGGGGCATTTGACCTCTTTAAGGGGCTGCTAGAGCTAAATATAGAAATTCTTTGAAAACGACTTCTTCTCATGAATCGTTTGGTGGATTTTCATCAAACTTGGCCTGTGGCATCATTATAAGGTTCTTTCTCAAATGTGTTCAATTGGGGGCACTTTGCCCCTTTTAGGGACTGTTTGGGCTAAAATTAGAAATACCTTGAAACAATTTCTTCTCATGAACCGCTTGATGGATCAAACTTGGTCCGAACCACCATTACGTGGTCCTTTCCAAAGTTTGTTCAAATGCGGGCACTTGGGCCCTTTAAGGGACCACCAGACCTGAAAATAAGAATATTTTTAAACAACTTCTTACTTTGCACCGCTTGGTGGGTCTTCATCAAACGTATGTAGCATAAATTATGGTCCTCTCCCAAGCTTGTTCAAAAAGGGGCACTTGGCCTTTTTTAGGGGCAGCTAGAGTTTAAACTAGAAATACTTTTAAAACTTTATTTTAATCTTAATTTAAAATAAATATACTTTGAATTTAAATACTTTGTCAGATCTAATCAAAGTCGGCCTCAGGTGAGTGACTTTGGCCCATTTGTTACTTTTTCAGAGATTTATGCCTTTGTTTTGACTTTGTATCATTAATTTAACCTTTTAGCTATGAATGTTTTGACATGTTAGAATTGCGGTACTAAATTTAGACATCTTCATCTCTGAAACTGCTGGTCAGATTTCATCAAACATGGTGTGCAGATTTGTGAATGATTATTTTCTATAAGGCGTAAAAATTTTGTTTTCGGTATCCCTACCTACCCTAAATTTTTTGCCCGAACTTAAATGTTTTTAAGGCCTTGGAGAATATTTTTTCAACTTTGTAACAAAAAGTTGCAAAACTGCACATTTTTATGCTTTAAACATGGTCAGTGATATTAGCAATCAACTCACTGGTGTTCTAAAGGCATAACTCCCTTATTTCTATTCATTTTTTGACTCACTTAATATTTGTTTTTAATCTGACCTACCTACCCTGATGCTTTTAGCATGTTACCGGAAACAAACATTTTTTTAGGTCTAAATAGTGCAAACATACTTCTAGTTAATGCTAAGCCTCTACAATCTTCCTTTTTCATCGGATGGCTAGTAGTGAGAGAAGTAAGGCTATTAAAACAGTTTGACCTCATTTTGACCTCTTACCTTGACCTAAACTGACCACTGCTGACCCAGTTCCCTTGGTACTGTGAAAACCTTCGGTTTGACCAATTCAAAAACCACAGGTTTTGAACCCAGTGAAAAAATAAAATGTTTTAAATACATACAACATAAATGAGTCAAAAACAAATATATTGTGTAAAAGAAAGGAAATTTACTGACAGTATAAATCCTCAAGATGTTACAACAAAAAACGGTAGACTTATGTTAAGAGCTCAGTGTGCATCCTGCGGTAATATAAAAACACAGTTTGTGAAACGTTCCGGAGGAGCAATTGATATTCATAAAGCAATTTTACCTTTATTACCTAAGAAAGGTTTAACACTTCCAGGATATAACTATTGTGGACCAGGAAATCCTTTGGATAATGGACCTCCTGTTAATAAACTAGACGCAGTATGTTTGGACCATGACTTTTGCTACAACAATGGTGTAATAAAAGGTATATGTGACAAGCAAATGCTTTCCAGTTTAAATAACACTCAATCAAAAACATTTAGAGAGACAATTGCAAAACATTTAGTTGTAAAACCAGCAATTAAAACAAAATACAAACTTGGACTCGGCCAAAAATAAAAAACGGGAAAATGGGGTAGAGTATATACTCAAAAAGACCCCCGAAATTACATGGAGTGATGAATTAGCATAAGAATTACATAAACCAATTAAACGGAAATTTATGAAACGAAGAGTGATAGTTAGTGATATTGATGATACTTGGTCTGCTGATTTAGTCGATATGCAAGCTTTTTCAAAATATAATAAAGGTGTGAAGTACTTATTAACCGTTATTGACGTGTTTAGCAAATATGTTTGGGTTATTCCATTAAAACTGGAGAATATGTTACTGAAGCATTCGGTAAAAACGTTTTGAAGGTAGAACACCAACAAATTTATGGGTAGATGAAGGAAAAGAATTTTATAATAAAAAGTTTGAATCATTTTTGAATAAAAATAAGATTAACATGTATCATACATTTAATGAAGGAAAAGCTCGAAATCGAAAGATTTAATAGGACACTTAAACGAATAATGTGGAAATATTTTACAGCAAATAATACTTACACCTGCTTAGACAATTTGCAGGATATGGTTGGTAAATATAACAAAACAAAACATTCTAGTATAAAAATGACACCGACTGAAGCCAGTAAAAACTTCAATAAACGTACCGTTTACTACAATTTATACGGTAATTTAAAGATACCAAGGAGTAAAGCAAAATTTGAAATTGGTGATCGGGTTCGCTTAAGTAAACTTAAACGATATTTTGAAAAAGGAAATACACCAAACTGGACAGTGGAAATATCTATAATTGATAAAATCCATAATACAAATCCGAGAACATATACTATTAAAGATTTGAATAATGAAATAATTCAGGGTTCATTTTATGAGCAAGAACTTTTACCTACTAAACAAGACGTTTTTAGAATAGAAAAAGTTATCAGACAAGACTATAAGAAAAAGCAAGCTTTAGTAAAGTGGAAAGGTTATAGTGAAACATTTAATAGTTGGATTCCATTTAGTGAACAGGAGCAAATATAATTAATTATAAAAAATATATTATATAAATGGGTGAAATGCTAATTTCTAATGGAATAAAAACAATAGATAAATTAATTATTCACTTGACTAAACTTGCTGCTGCTTACAGAAAAAATTATAAGTTTTGTGGAAGAGTAAATACAGGACTACATGTTACAGCAGGTTTCTTTGGTTGCTCGGCTGCATTAGCACTATTTCCTGTCGTTCCTACATTTGTAGCAGTTGCTGGCGCTGTTCCATCAGTAATTACTATATTTATTAATAAACTAAAAGTTGAAAACAAGAAAACTATTTTAAAATTGCAGAATCACAAAATAAAACAACTAATAACAAAAGCGCGGATTAGAAAAGTAAATAAAGAAGATGAAAAAAAGTTATTGAAGATATTTTTACAATACTGTTGGAAATGCAGAAAGAAAAAAAACTATTCAATAAAATGCATATGAAGGAATTTAAACTTAACGGATACAGAAATAAAAAAAGAAGAGTTGCATAAAATTTAGATTGCTGAATTTGTTTCTTTACGTGCGTTTTTTATAGACTTTTTTCTATACGTATATTATATAAATGGTTAATAGAAAGGTAGATAGAATGATTATGCCAAAATTATCTAGCACTTTAGGAGAAATAATGAATAAGATAGAAATTCGTATAAAAGTACTAAAAAGAAGAAAGGTTATTAAATCAAAACTTGATCAAATAGTTAGCGATGAATATAAAAGACATGCGATTGATAAATTGCAAAATGTTATAGATCCTTATCTTTTAGAAAAGAATATAGATTTATTTCAATGGGATTGTGGTTGTTTATTACCCGAAGAGTAAAATAGTGAAAGATTATGTGATTGCCCCAGACCAAATAATCATCGAAACAATCCTAAAAGAGTTATTGTAACCGATTGTGACACTAATGAAGAAACAACATATAGAAGCACTTACGCAGCATCTCAAGACCTTGATATTAATTCTGGGTTAATGAAAAATGTGCTGCGAAGGGAAAAACCGAGTAAAAAGCGGAAAATCGAAAACAAATGGGAGAAAGTATAAATTTGAATATATATTATCTCTTCTTAAATATATATATTTTTTTTTTTTGCTTAGCGATTTTTTTTTCTAAATATAATATATATATACCTGTTAGAGAAATTAACAGGTCTTTAAATCAGTATATTAAGAAATTTGAAATTAAAATTGCTTATAGACAAGATCCCAAAAATCAACTATATTTAACTATAGAAGACTCATTTGGTATTCTTAAATCTGAACTTAAAACTTTAAAAGGTATAAATATAAATGTTGTTTTAAAAATAACTTCTGCTAAAATTAGTAAAACAGATACAATATATAAATCAGCTTATTTTCACTCAAAGGCTTTAATTATTATTAATACAAACGAAATAAAAACACTTTATGTCAAGCCTTTGATGAAAAAATAAATAGGATTGGTAATTGGATTTCAGAAGGAAGCGGCTGGAGAATAGAGTCAGTTGTTGCCAATTATGTAAATAGATATAAATATACACCGCTGGCTGCTTCTAGTTATAAAGAATGATGATAATGAATATTTTAGATGGTGCCATTTGGCTTACAAATTTCCTGTTAAAGAAAACCCTGGTTACGAAGATAATAATGTTTATCCATTGTACATTTCAAAATATCAATATGAAGAAAACTGTGACATGTTGTTAATCAGTATTAACAAAAAACACATTATATTTGGATAAAAGACTTTAATAGATCTATGTTTAAAAACAAAATGTGAAAATAAAAAACATTTTTGCAAATCATGTTTACAATGAACATATTCCAAATTGTTTAGCTATTAATGGTGTTCAAGCTGTAAAAATGCCAAAAGAGGGAAGTAATATGCATTTTAAAAATTATCATAAAGGCTTAGCCGTACCTTTTGTAATTTATGCTGTTTTGAAACAATAACTAAGAAAGTTTCAACTGCTTTGCCATCACCTAAATCTTCATTTACTGGAGCATATCAAAAGCATATAGATTGTGGTTACAGTTATAAAGTTTTTGTTGTTATGATTCTCACTATACTAAACCAACACAAGCTTATAAGTTTATTGAGAAAATGCTTGAGGAAGAGGAATATTGTAAGAAATATTTAATGAAAACTTTAACAAAGATTTGAAAATGTCTAAAAACGATTAAACTTTATTTTAAAAAACAAACCTCTTGTCATATTTGTGGAAAAGAATATATGGAAAATGAAAATCCAGTACGAGATCATTGTCATATAACAGGAAAATTTAGAGGAAGTGCTCACTCAGAATGTAATATTAGTTTTAGATTTACACACAAAATTCCTGTTATTTTTCAAAATTAAGAGGTTTTGAATGTCATTTTATTATGCAACAAATAGGAACATTACAAAAAAAAAAACAATAGATGTTATTCCTAATAATATGGAAAGATATATGGCATTTATGGTAAGTGATTTGATTTTTATAGATAGTTTTCAATTTATGTCTTAATCATTGGATAATTTAGTAAAAAATATTCCAGAATTTAAGTACACATCTCAAGAATTTAAAAAAGAAAAAATTGAATTATTAAAAACAAAAGGTATTATACATATGATGGCATGGATTCATTTAAAAAATTCAAAGAAACAAAAATACCTCATGAAAAAGAGTTTTATTCTATTTTAAACGAAACGCACATATCTGACATTGAATATGAACTACGATTGGGCCATGTGCCGCCCTTTGCCCTCTGGAAACTTTAAATGGGTCACTTTAAAACAATATAAAAACTTAATTGCAAAAGGTAAAACCAACTTCATAATTGAATGTGATCTTGACTATGAAAAAGAATTACATGATCTGCACAATGATTATCCTTTAGCTCCTGAAAAGATTTGTATACCTGATAAATGGCTTTCAAATTATAGTAAAAATATTAAAACAAAATTTGAAATAGGAAAAAGTAATGTTAACAAATTAGTTCCAACTTTAATGAAAAAACAAAACTATGTTGTTCATTATAAAAATCTTGAACTATATGCACAATTAGGATTAAAAGTAACAAAAATACACAGAATATTAACTTTTGACGAAACTCCTTGGTTAAAAGGATATATTGATTTTAGTACTCAAAAAAGATCTAAAGCAAAGAATTCTTTTGAAAAAGACTTTTTTTAAACTCATGAACATCTCTGTATTCGGTAAGACGATGGAGAATTTACTAAAAAAAGAATCAATATTAAATTAACACATTGTTGAATTTGTTGGATTAAGAAGTAAAATGTAATTATATTTATTAGAAAATGAAGTTAACATTAAAAAATGTAAAGGAATAAAAAAAACATGTTGTTAAGAAATCAATAGTACATGAAAAATATAAAGATACTTTGTTTAATTCAACCCAATACCTTTAAAGTTATTCGTTCAGATAAGCATAATCTTTCCAGTTATGTTATTAATAAAACGTCTTTATCATGTTACGACGATAAAAGATATATTAAACCTAATGGTATTAATACATTAGCTTACGGTTATATAGAACCATAAATTGTTAATTTTAATTGACTAGATAGAATCTGACATAACTGCCGGATTCTATGATAAATTTACCAGAACCTATAAATGGTGGTATTGGTATACTAACAACTGGAAGAATTGTAAACATCATTCCTTGGTTTAGTTCAATTTTATTTATTTTTATTGAAAACCAATATTGTATTTTTAACCTCAGGTGATATATACTCTTTTCCGTTTGTGTGATAACCACACCAGTCAAAAAGAAAGGAACCAAAATTTTTATCATAGATGCTAATGATAATATTAATTTCGATTATGTAATATCCACCTTGTTGGATTTGAAAAACATCTCTTTCCCTAATTTTCTTCTGCATATTTATGATTTGTTTTAATAAATCTTTTACAATCTGTAATATTAGTAATTTTAAGTCCAAACAAAGCAAAAAATATGTGGTTTTAACTTTCTGTTGTAATTGTTTATCTTCAAGTTCATATATCCGAATATAACTTGGATTATAATAATGACTTACATGTAGTTGTCTGCTATTGTAGTATTCGAAAAGGAACACTTCACGTCTTACTTTTTCTATTTCTTCTTCTTTTGTTTTATAATTATTATTAAGTTTAAGAATTACTTCAGCCAAATCATCAACTCGTTTCGTTGTGGCGGTATCAGAAGCAGACAAATTGTCAACAGTAATTTTGTTCTGGCCAATTGTGTTTCTTGTTTTGAAAATGCATTTTTTACTTCTATAATTGCTTTAGCATTAGTGGTAATTAATTCTCCTTGTTTAATTGATTTTTCAACTACGAAACCCAGATCATTTTTGATATTTTTAGTTTTAGTTTTAAGCTGCGCTATATCGTAATATTTCTGTAAGTGTAATTAAATCCGCGTACTTTATATTGTGACGTGTGTCGGCAATACTAATCAAGCCCCGAAGTTGTTTCTTAGATTTTTCTATGTTAGAATTTAAGTCTTTTCTAAGGTTATCTAGTGCTGTGTCATGGTCATTATCTCTTTGTGAAGCTGCCTTTTCGAGTTCTGATTTATATTCTGCAAGTTTATTTGAAAATGTGTCTAACAAATCTTGATTCTTTTTTGTAATGTCAGTGTTAAGTTTATTTATTTCTGTCTTGATTTCTAGCTGATATATATTTTGTAAGATTTTCTCAGCTTCAGCAATCTTGTCTTTCAATTCTTCATGTTTTGTCATACTATCTTTTAATTCCTGAACTTTATTGTATAAATTTTCAAAATTGGTTCTGAATACTTCTTTTATCTGACTTTCTGTCAAATCAGATTTCTCTTCAATTTTTTTAATATAATCAACCATAGCTTTCATTTCTTCTTCAATTTTACCTTGTAATTGAAAATTAATAATGAATTGTTTTTAAAGTCTTTTTCTAATTCTTCAATATTCTTTACTTCTTCTTCTAATGTCTGTTTTAATACTTTTGATGTCTCCAATATTATAGTCTTCTATTACACTTTGAATATTTTTAAATGCAAACCGTCTTGAAACTGCATCCTGGGTTTATCTGGATTTCCTAGGTTAATTATTCCATTACCTCCCATATCTAATGGTCTGTTCATTGTGTTATCAAGTTCCTTATTTTTATGAAGATATGAGTCCATGTCCTTTTTAAGCTTTTTGAATTGTTTTCTAGTGGCATAATCACTTAAATCAATATCAAATTTAACTTTACTTATACTCTCGGGTTCACTTATTTCTTTTACATCATTAAAAACTCCCATCTATATAATTCCTGTAAAGTTTTTTGGTTTGTCAACATATAAGAAAGCATATTTTTGTTTTGTTGCATTAGCAAAAGAATCACGTATTATATTTTGCTCATTACATATCATATCATGTTCCTTTTACCTGGGCTTTCAAACAAGATATAGTGTGAACAGTTAATAATTCGGATATCTTTTGGTGTTTTATAGTAAGACTGACTTAAATAAATTACAGAACAGTGTTTGTGACGTTCTTGAATAAAATATTTTTTATTTCATTTTGAAACTTATTTTTTCACATATAAAATCATCAAATATTACTACTTTTTGTTTCTCTGATTCAAGATTTTCACAAGGTTCAATTTGGCTAGGATCAGCCGAATATTCGAGTATTTTATTTGGATCTACTTTAATTCCTTTTGCAATTTCATTTAAGTGGTCTATTAAATCCTGATATTTAGACTGTTCCAAGTTTTTAGCATATAGGTATAATTTATCATAATATATAAGGGGTTTTCGAAGCATATGCATTAATGCATTTGTTTTTCCTGACCCGAAACATCCACATATTAACATTCTAAAACATGAATCTGGCATAAAAGGACAAAATTGCTTAAAGTTATTGCGCTTGGCATCGCTTTTTGTATCATAATTTGGAATTTCCATTATATAATAATATTACATTATCTTACAATATCTTATAATATCTTACATTATCTTACATTATTACATAAATGCAATCAAAACTTAATGAAAAAAAAACTTAGTCGGACAAAAGGTAAGAGCGATTAGAAATGAAATAATGAGAGAAAAAATAAAAAAGGCTGCCAACAGAGAAATGTATAGTGAAATTTATATACCGATTACAGAAGGAATAGAAAGTTTAAAAGAAAAATTATCAAGACAGTTAAAACCTTTACCTGCAGTAAAACAACAATTAGAGTCGCTCGGTGATGAAATAAAAGACATACAAACATATCAAGATTTACCACAGCTATTCTAAGAGCCGCAACTATTATTGTCACCAAGTTTATGAACGTGCTGAAAATCTTGAAAAGATGTTGAAAGATATGGAGAATCGTATAAGGGATCAGAATGAAACAACCAAAAAACCGTTACCACCAGAGACAATAATGACAAAAGAAGAGATTAGTAAATTATCTAAAGAAGAGATTAATGAATTAGAAGAAAACTATGTGCCAATAGAAACGGAAGACGGATCTGTTAGATTCTTATCTAAAGAAGAAATTAAACAAGAGGGCCAAGATGGCCAAGATGGCCCTAGGTCGCTCACCTGAGAAACACACCATAACAGTGTAAACATGTTTGACAAAGTGATTTCATGGAAACAAATATTCTGACCAATTTTCATTAAGATTGCATCAAAAATGTGGTCTCTTAAGTGTAAACAAGCATTTTCTTCAATTTGACCTAGTGACCTAGTTTTTGAGCTAAGATGACCTACATTCGAATTTGACCTAGATTTGATCAAGGTAATCATTCTGATTAAATTTCATCAACCTCAATTGAAAAAAAGCAGCCTCTATCACGTACAAAGCTCCTTGGATATATCCTAGCGACCTAGTTTTTGACCCCAAATGACACATATTCAAACTTGACCTTAATTTTATCAAGGCTAGCATTCTGACCATATTTCATGAAGATCAATTGAAAAATACTGTCTCTATTGCATACACAAGGTGTTCCTTTGATTTGACCTAGTGACCTAGCTTTTGACCCTAGATGACCCATTTTCGAACTTGACCTAGAGTTCGTCAAGGCAATCATTTTGACTAAATTTTATGAATATCCAATGTAAAATGCAGTCCCTATTGCGTACACAAGGTTTTTATTTAATTTGACCGGGTGACCTAGCTTTTAACCCTAGATGACCCATATTCAAACTCCCCCTAGATTTCATACAGACAAACATTCTGATTAAATTTTATGAAGATCTGGTGTAAAATGCAGCCTCTATTGCATACACAAGGTTTTTATTTGATTTGACCTAGTGACCTAGTTTTTTATCCCGGATGACCCATATTCAAATTTCGCCTAGATTTTATCAAGGCAATCATTCTGACCAAAATTTATGAAAATCAATTGTAAAATACAGCCTCTATCCCATACACAAGGTTTTTCTTTGATTTGACCTAGTGACATGGTTTTTGATCTCAGATAACCCATTTTTAAACCTGGTCTAGATTTTATCAAGATGATTATTGTAACAAAATTTCATGAAGATCAGTTGAAAAATACAGCCTGTATCGCATACACAAGGTTTTTCTTTGATTTGACCTAGTGACCTAATTTTTAACCCCAGATAACCCATTTTCAAACTCGGCCTAGATTTTATCAAGGCAATTTTTCTGACCAAAATTCATGAAGATCAATTGCAAAATACAGCCTCTATTGCATACACAAGGTTTTTCCTTGATTTGACTTAGTGACCTAGTTTTTGATCCTGGGTAACCCATTTTCAAACTTGGCCTGAATTTCATCAAGGTTATTATTATGACAAAATTTCATGAAGATCAATTGAAAAATACAGCCTCTATTGTATACACAAGGCTTTTCCTTGATTTGACCTAGTGACCTAGCTTTTTAACCCAGATAACCCGTTTTCAAACTCGGCCCAGATTTCATCAAGGTTATCATTTTGACAAAATCATGCAGATCAATTGAAAAATACAGCTTCTATTGCATACACAAGGTTTTTCATTGATTTAACTTTAAAATAACCATTAATACAATCAAAATATGAACTTCCATCATTAATTGTAAGAGATACCCATTTTTTGTTGTTTAACATTATTTCCCAAGACGGATATTAAAGCTTTTTTTTTATTTCTTATAAATTAATTTGTTAATACGTTTACGCTGAGCTGAAGCTCCAGAACCTGACAATAATTTATTTATTCTTATATTAATATTATCATTACTTTTATCGTTATTTATTATTTCTAATTCCTTAGCAATTAAATTACCAACAGCAGGTTTTTTTTAAACTTTTGATTTTTTCTGCAATTTTATCAGCAGCTAAACTTCCAAGTTCAGTTCCAATTTTTTTGTTCCATTTTCAAGAGTAGATTTTACTGCAGTTTCCAGGGGTTTTTTTTCAGCACTACCAATTGAAGATGCAACAGAAGATGAAAACAATTTTGTTAAAGTGTCAACGATACCTGAGCCTTGTATAACTTCTTCTCCCACCCAAAGATCAATATAAATAAATATTCCTTTATTTTTCTCATAGACTTTTTTGTACATTATATATTTATATTTCTTTTAAAATTAGTGTAAAAAGAAACAAAGACAAATATCAAACAGGGAATGCCACGTACCAAAAACGCAGCCTCCCCAAAACGAAACCCACAGCACGCAGACGCGCACACCACAAACACACACACACATACACGCGCTCACACACAAAGCCAACACATTGGGACAAAACGAACAAACAAAGGAACACAGTGGGGCACCGCCTTGGAATGGTCAGTGGCAAAAACACCACTGGGGACCAATTGAGGTTGATGAAATTTAATCAGAATGATTGCCTTGATCAAATCTAGGTCAAATTCGAATGTACGTCATCTTAGCTCAAAAACTAGGTCACTAGGTCAAATTGAAGAAAATGCTTGTTTACACTTAAGAGACCACATTTTTGATGCAATCTTAATGAAAATTGGTCAGAATATATCTCTTTACAATTAATGATAGAAGTTCATATTTTGACTGTATTAATGGTTATTTTGAAGTAAGTTTTAAAGTTAACAAACTTGCTAATGGTAATAATTATGGTGATGGAGATCAAATTGCTTTAATTAATAATGCAGCTTCAATAATTGATCAGCTAATAGTTAAACAAAATGGAAAAATTGTCTATTTTAATGATTTATACAAGGTAATAAATGTAAAAAATTTAGTTAAATATCTAAGGATTATGCAGAATCCACTGGAACAAATTAATCTATTTATTTAGATACAACCGCTAGTGTTGAGAGTAGGGATGACCAAGCCGGGTTTAATAAAGGTTTGCTGCTAGAAAGGGATTAATCCAGGGTGGTAATGATGTAAATGCTAAAATTCCGTAAAATAATTATTCATTTTTTTTTCAGGGTTTGGAACAAAACATGTTACCCCAAGTGAAATACAAATAACACTTCAATTAACTAATGATGATGAATTAATTTACAGAGCTAATGCTGCCGATGCAGGCAGAGTAATTGTTACTAAATTAATTTTGTGGGTTTCGCGTTAATTAATTTTTAATGATTATGGAATTAATTTAATTTCTTAAAGATATACGAAAGCAAGGTGGAAATACCTCCGAGAAATGATAACAGACAAATATTACTTTTAGAATAACAGCTGATGTAACAAAGCCTGAACATGTGTATGTTTGTTTATTTACAACGACCTGCTAAAAGTAATTCACAAGAACATAACCCACATTTATTGGATACATTTAAAGTTAATGCAGCAAATAATAATTGCACATTGGAATCTTGTCGTCTTGAAGTTGGTAATGATGTTTTTATCCCGAAACGGGATATACAATTATATCAAGAATTAATGATGATGTTCTTAATTATTTTCATAAACAAATTAATAATAAAACTACTGGAAGTCTCTTAAATGTTGGAAATTTTGAAAGCTTGTTTGGATTTGTTCATTTTAACTTAGAATTTAAAAAGGAAGGAATTGCAGAAGATCCTAAGCATATTACATTAACAGCTAAATTAAATATTCCGCCAACAGCTAATATTTGTGTTACGCAATTGTTGAAACAGTTGAAATAAATACTATTGAAAATGAGTTTGTTATTGTTTAAATAAAATATATATAAAATATATAATGACATCAAATTATATTGAACATAAAGTAAATTTATCAGATGGAAAAAAGAAAAACTTATCGAAAGCTTACAATGATAAAATTCCACATACTTTTTAGATTGAAATATAAACAATTGAGTGGAAACTTTCCTTTATTGTTAACAAAAAAACACAGATTAATCAAATTGAAAAGTCTATTAGGAATAAGAAGGGATTAGAAATAACAATTTCAAAAAAACAAATGACAAGTCAAGGTCAAAATGGAGGATTTTTGGGGGCTTTGTCTGGTTTGTTAGGTCGGACAGTACTTTCCGGTAGCTGCAAAAATGGCTCAAAAAATATTAGGACAGTTAGGCGTCGTCGCTTTGTTTGGCTTGCCAGTACTGGTGTCAATAAATTACTTGGAAATGGTATGATCTCGGTGGCTAATAACAAGAGAAACATGATATTGCCATATCTTACACCTAATCAAAGAAAACAATTAAGGGGAACTGGTGTAATATAACTAACTTAAAAACAAAAACAAGACGGTGGGATCCTAGGTATGCTGGCTGCTAGTCTTGGAATACATTTGATTACATCCTTGTTAAGTGGAAAGGTATACAGATTGATTCTCAACGAAGACCTTACAGACGAATTCCTATTGAAAAAAAGTAAAATTCATAAACAAACCAATTTCTAACTTCAAAATTGAAAAATGGGTAAAACAATTGAAAATTAAAAACTTTAGGGGCGTATTCAGTAGAAACAATTTATCAAAATCACCAATAAAAACGAGGGGACCATGGTTCCCGGCGGCCCGCTGCCGTGTGGAATTATAAATTTGGATGACTCTGTTGGATCCGGAACACACTGGGTTTGTTATGTAAATGAAATATATTTTGATCCATTCGGACTTTCTCCACCTTATTTATTGCTTTCAATGTGCTTGCGTATGTTCCCATCAAATTTGCTTGTTCTTGAAGATGTACCATTTAACAGCTTCTTGTGTTTGTTCCAATATGTCTATTGCCTTTGTTTTTATCCTTAAATGTTTTGTAGTTTGTACGTATATGAAGGTGTTGCTGATCAGTTTTCCCAAAATCTGATTTGGGGTGATAATAGGTCTTTTATAACCATTTTCTAGCCATACAAGTCTTCAGTTTTTATAGCGGTTTTTACCCATCGGTCAAGATCAACAATTCCAGCATAGCTTTAATTATGACCTGCTCGAGTTGTCTCTCCTTTTAACAGCTTTTATATAATACATTCTTACTGTTTCCATCATGTTGTTTTAGTCGGGCCAAAGGCTCTTTAGAGCAAATGTTGTAATGTTGCTTTGTTGCCGACTTTAAATAAAACTTATCTTTATTATCTTATATCAAAATCAGGATCGCGTGATGTGACTATCAGTAGCGGAGAGTCATAATGACACTACTAAGTTTAAAAAAGGGAAATAATGTTTGTCAAAATAAAACATTTTAGCTTTCCATGATGCGTATAAGTGCAGTTTGATCCAAGAGTAATATTATTCATAATCATGTTTAATTAAGGAATTTTAAAGGAAACTGTTGTTAAGACTTTTTATCAAGAGCAAAATTGTGAAATGATTTTATCAAAACAGAAGTAATTATGGGACCTGTTAGGTGAACTTGGCTTATGATCTTTACAGACTGTTTTGAACCTACAATACAACATATTCATTGGTTTTAGAGATGTTCGTCGAAAACAAACATTTTTGACAGACTTTCGAAGTCAAAAGGGGGAATAATTTTGATGAAGTCAATGGAAAAATTATGGCCCTCGATATGTTAATTAACATAATAATCGTAAAGATATATTTATAAGACATTGAATAGGTTTCAGAAATTAACAATTTACAGTCCCTGGCTCGCGGATTTTGCTTTTTCCACGTTACCACCGACACAAATATTTGCCTTGAGTGAAAAATTGCGATGATTTTTTCACATTGAACGACTGTTGACAAAAGCGAAAAATCGCGGTGACTATATAATACACCACAATAGAAGTATCATTAAATGCCCGCGGCGAGTCACGAGGAATAATCTCAGCGGGTCGCAGTGAATTGCGATGGATCGCGGTGAACCACCGGCAATCACCGCGAAATCCAGGTAAATTTTGTAGGTTAAATACATATAAACTCTCTACTGTTGTTACATGTATAATTGCATTAGTTTTTTCTGTTAAAATAGACAAATAATAGGGTTTAAGAACAAATAAATAAAGTTAATGTTGATATGTAATTATTCCATTAGTTTAGTAAATATCTATAGTATTTAACAAATTAAAATTTATTCCTATATTACCTTTTGGATAAATTTCAAAGTTTACACGTAGGGCTTGGCGTTGCAATTTTGTAGTTTTAATTTGGAATTTAATGATTTCCTGTAGAGGATAAATGTTTATATTCATTCGCAAAATAAAACAGAAATATAAGCAATATATAGCATAAACTGTCTCATGTCATTGTGGAGTACTGAGGTTGGAGAAACAAAAAATGACCCGTTTAACACTTGCAGGAAGTGTCACTTTTCATACTGTTTATTGTCATCAATATTTTAAGCATAGTCAAATACTGTATGATACACGTACTTGACACTTGACACTTTTCTATTTTTGTAAAGAAACAGTTGCACAATGTAATATGTATTATGAACATACATTAATTATATTAGGCCTTTTTGTTATAGAATATTATATAAAATATATAAAGAAATCGTTGTTTAAGTACTTTCTAAGTAAACAACTTTACATTTCGGCAAGGATGGTCACCTGTTTTTACCAAATCAGTTTTAAATATAATTTTATAATAAAATTTTATTAAATCTTTAGGCACAATAAAAATCAGAATTAAGAGTCTTTGTGTTTTCGTTTTCGGCAAAGGCCGACACTTATTTTATCAACTTTTAGCTAGTTTTAACAGTTTTAACCAAATTTACACAATTTTTACATGTTTTACATAGAAAAGAAACAAAGGTAATAAAACTTTAATAAGAAATGAGCCGTGCCATAAGAAAACCAACATAGTGGGTTTGCGACCAGCATGGATCCAGACCAGCCTGCGCATCAACACAGTCTGGTCAAGATTCAAGCTGTTCTGTTACAGTTTCTCCAATGCCAATAGGCTTTAAAAGCGAACAGGCTGGATCCTGACCAGACTGCGCGGATGCTGGCTCAAATAACTTTAAGAAATCCAGATGCAACCGAAAGCAGGCAACAGGTAAACACTGACAGGTAATTTTTAGCTAAGAATCATTATTATATTGAGGTGTCCCGTAGACAGGAAATGCATGTAGATCTTTTATTATCCAATAGATTTGCTTCTGACTTTCCACATTGATAAAAGATAGATACAGCTAGATTGTCAGGGTATTTTCTTTAAGATATAAACATTAAACTAAACAAAATTACTTAAAAACGCCTTATTTTCAGTAAATTTACCGGTAAAATTTCATACAGCGCGGTCGTAAATAGCTATTATGTCTAAAAAGTAAATAAATTGAAATCAATGCGGATATTAAATTTGGACTTTCGGCTAGGAAAGGCAAAAAACAGAATTAAAAAATCTTTAATAATATAAAGATACCGTCAATTTAAAAACATACAGTAAAGCGAAATTGTTAACCATAATGCGAATAGTAAAGTACATGGAGTAACATATTTTCGACGTGGCGTGTAATCTGAAAATAAACCTGTGAATGGAAGGTATCGGACGTAAATACATTGTTGTTATAAATGTGTAAAAGTTAGTTTATATAATGAAAACATATGTATTTCTGTTGGAGTTTAAAGCACTGACTTGAAAAAATTTTTATGATATTTATTTTGTATTCATGGAAAATTTATCTGTTATCATGATATATATTTCTAGTTTTTATTAAATCAATCATTTTTATTGCAAAAGTTTCATGAACATTATCGGGTGAAAATCAATTCCGTTTTAAATGCAGATATTTTATATACATTATAAAACCATTTTCGATATTATTAATTTCACTATGTAACACCTTCAACGCTTTATTTACATGTATCAGACTTGATCACTAAAATATAACAGAAAGCTGTAAATATATGATTTTTAAACTCGTAATAATATCTGAAAAAAAATCAATATATAATTGAGCCGCGCCATATGAAGATCAACATAGTGGCTTAGTTACCGCACAGTCTAGACAGGATCCAAACTGTTCGCTTTCATAACCTACTGCAGTAAAAAAAAAACAGTTAGCGGATACACAGGCTGGTCAGGATCCATGCAGGTCGCAAAGCTACTTTGTTGGTTTTCTCAAGGCGCGGCTCATATTAGGCAAAACTCCTGGACAATAATAACATATAGGATAACGAAGTGAAATCTTCAATTACTTCATTGTTAGTTCTAATAATTCCTGATCTGTTTCTTGTCGTCACACAAGTATTTTACAAGAAAATGCGAAAATTGATTCGTCCGTTGACGAAGTGTCATTATAGGTTACTTTTTAATTCCAGTGTAATTCTATAACTTTTAAGTTAAACACAATATCACAACTATGATGAACAATGACTGTTTTCAAGTCTTTAAGTTTCACATGTACTTAATGCTTGACTAGTAACATTTTATTGGTTAACGAACTGATCAGTGGAAAATTTAGAACAACACTCAAATAAGTAATCAACTATAATTGAATTCATATCTCGGAATTAAAACAAATGGGCATCATTGCACTTGGGGCAATTACCGACCACAATACGTTGATGAATAAAATCGAATTTTGGATGTGTGATGTATTTTCGCAACTCAGCCATCAACATATTCAATTACTTCAACAAAAATAGTGTTTTATTAAATATTTGTTGCAATATTATTCACAACCAAAATCATCTGGTTAAAATGAATTAGCTAATTATAATATACGAGTCCAATGAAAATACATAACGCCGGAATTTTAAAAACAATGACAGTCTTTTGTGCATTTATGAAATTATAGAATTTAATGGAAATTATTCTTGAAATAGAATAGTTTGAAGATATAAATGTTTGCAAAATACAAAATGCTATTTATGTTCATCTTGTCTAAATAAATTAACAAATTATACAGTAGTACATGTATATATACATGTATTATACAAGTTCAAAGACATAATGACATTAAATTTCATAACCCTGATGTTTTAAAAATATAATCCTTGCATTTATTAAAACATATGAGTTAATGGAAATATTACCTGAAATAGAAAAGTAAAAAGAAATAAATAATTCAAAAATATAAAACATTGTTTAATTTCTCCATTTCTTATCCCATCATAGTGTTGAAATTTTAAATTAATTGTATACATAACAACAAGCCACTGCATTTACCTGTAAATCGCGGCGAATCATCGCAATACACCGCGAACCACCGGCACTTCATCGCGATGCGCCGCGACCATCATCGCGGGACACCGCAATCGATTTTATTGCATTTGGTCGCGGCGGACGCTGTTAAATGTATTGCGGAGATGCATGAAAAAACGCGCATCCCCGCGGCTCAGGAAATTGTCCGCGCTAGGGTCCAATCGCGGGGAAGCGTGGACTTTGAAAAATCCGCGAGCCAGGGACTGTAGGGAAATTAGCCAAGTGTAAAAGGGAAATAATTTCATAAAAATGAAACTCAAGCTATATGAAAATGGCTTCTGATCCTTGCAACAACTTTTGAAGTTACAAAGCAGCTTAAAAGAAAATATTAGTTTTGACATATTTTTCAAATCAAAAAGGAAAATAATTTTGTAATATAAAAGGCAGAGCTTTGGAACTTGATGTGTTTACTAACAAATTTACCTCGAAGGTTTGTATGAAGTTTCAATCAAATACATGACAATGGTTTAGAAATATTGGAAGAAATGTCAGTTTGGGGAATTTGTTTTAGTGAAAAGAGGAAATATTTGTCAAAACAAGTTATTGGACCTAATATTTGAACATGACTTATGATCCTACATATATTTTTAAAGTTTCAGCATAATATCTATATGATTTGCAGAGATAGGACGGGACGGCACTAGCAGCGGACAGTGATTTTTACTTAGACCCCCCACCCCCCACCCCACCACACACACACACACACACGCACAGGTAACCTCGGATAAATTTTGGTGGGGATATAATAACAGACCAATGATGTGGAATTAAATAAAAAGGATTTGTCTATGGTCATTTGTGGTATGTTCTATAGTTGTATAGCATTCTAGCAGAACGAAGATCAAAATTGCACTTGTGAAATCATCTGATGTCGCCAAATATTTGTAGTTTCTGAGAGAAAAATCTATAAAACCATGGATTAAATGAAATGCCTAATAACATCATTATCATTAATTGTTTTAGAAATTGTGGTGACATTTTAAACGAAAAAAGAATACCGTATTAAATCCATGAGCATTAATTTTGTCAAGTATGAAAGTTAACTAAATGAATGCCCATGAAAATAAACTAAGATAAGAAATGAAAAGTTTAACAGATTGTGTAATTTAAGTATTTTCATAACCTGTACGTAAAAAGGACCTGTTTTACAGCTGTAAAATGTCTGTAAAAGACCTGTATTTTGAAATTACAACTGTAAAAGACCTGTAAGTGGAAAAATGATCAGAAATACAGTTGAAATTTTCAGGTGTAAAATATGAAGGTCTCAATTAACAGCTGTAAAATTTTACTGTTGAAAGTTACAGCTGTAAAATGGTCATGTCTCAAAATTACAGCTGTAACATTTTTTGGAGGGAAACATGAGTATTGTCAGCCATCTTTAATGCATTTTTGCGGGATATAACTGAAATTCACACAGACATCACATCTTGTAAAATTTTGGAATTTAAGACGGTATAGAGTAAGTACAGATGTATAATTGTCTATTATAGTTGTTAAAAGACATGTATAAGTACATACATTAACAATTTACTTTATACTTGAAGCCGATAAGTTTAAAAAGAAATAATTACAAGATTGTCATATGTTTTTATGACTGACAATGTTTTATAAACAAGATCTGCATATGTCCTACTTTGTATCCTACTCTTGAATTTTGCAGTTGCTATAATGTAGTCATACCACATATAATTTACGTACTAGATCATTTATTTTGCCATTTTCATAGTAATTACTACATTATCTAGAGCATTGCAATTCATCCTAAAACTTTTTGCACCTCTACTTTCGTCCCTTAAAATAATGCTCTCTTTTTCAACACCTATAATATTTCTACAGCTGTAATTTTTGGGCATTTTTACAGCTGTAACATTTTTCATTTTTACAACTGTAACTTTTTTTACAGGTGTACTGTAGGCGTACATTTATTAACGCGGCAAAAATTTAGCGCAAACGCAATTTTTGGTGAGATATCTAATTAATGCGTGGACGTGAATTAACGCTCTCGCTAGACCGCTAATTTCTAATTTTAGCGCTGTCCGAGATGAGGCTCTCGGAGATTTACGGAGATTCACGAAGATTTTCGGAAATAAACTTAACCGTCGGCAATTTTTATGTAATGTGTTTCTGCTGTAATTATTGTAATACGAATCTGACTGTCGACCCTATACAACCTGAACATGTACCAAGTACGACTTTAAGATAATGTGCCGTGATGATACTTGTATTGTTCCATTGATACTTTTAATTGTGATGTAGCTTTATGTTTACGTACAGTATATAGAGTATATTGGGTCTATGACAAAACATCGACACGACAAAACGCCGACGCGACAATTGATCGATGCGACATAAGACCGACATGTCGCATATAGTGTCGTGTCGGCATTTTTTCGCATTTATGGTCGAAAATAATTTTGATCATACGATTATCATACGATCATGATTTTGATCATACGATTGTCATTCATAAGCATTTACGTGCTCTAAATGCCCTAAATGATCCGAGTATTGAACATCTTTACAATAAACTGACCAAAAATAATTTTATGATCATAATTAATAATTCATAATTTTGATCATACGATTATAATTTATAAGTATATACGTTCTTGTAGAATTAGTCTAAGAGCACGTATAATCGAACGATGAAATGCTCCAAGTATTGACTTTCTTTATCGTCACAACAGAATGAATATAATTGAATACATGTACAAAAAGAGTGAACACACTTTCATCTTCGTCCATAGTGATGGAGTTCGTTACTTCACACAAAGGAAAGTTACAACTTGTGTTTGATGGATATTTTCTTTAATAAGGACAGAAGTCGTAAGGATTAAGTATACTGAACAGCAAAAGAAACTATCCAGTTTTATAACTGGTGTATTTTTTGTTAAAAAACTTTAATTTATAAATAACGTGTGTTTTTCATATCACATTACACTTGAAGAACTTCACATGTAAAGTTTTAAAAAATCATTCAGCCGTGAAGTCAGCAGTCCCATAATAGCCGTTTTGCACGAAATTCACGTGCGCCAGTAATTAACACCTTTCTTTGTAAAATTTTATTGTCATTGGAAATATTGGTAATTGACTAACTCGAAAAACAGCATTAAGTTTGAAAAATATTGTTGGTTGCACCGCACGACTGAATCAAATTTAGCGCGAGCGCCCAATCGGGATGTTACAGTGCAACTGACGCGCAGAAGATATAGCCTTTCAAACGGCTATTGTGGGACTACTGACTTCTCGGTTGATTGATTTTTAAAAATTTCTCACGTGAAGATATTCAAGTGTAATTTTGATATGAAGAAACAATTCAAATTTGAAAAATTATTTTTTTATTTCAAAATATACCAGTTATACACCTGGATAGTTTCTTTTGCTGTTCAGTATAGTAAAAACACAGGAAAACACTGCAACAATTACAAGGCAGAGACTGAAGCACTCATGAAGGTCGTCTCAATGGTTGAAGACTCGGCAGAAGAAAGCTCCTCAGTCGTCTTTCTCACAGATGCACTGTCTGTCATGGAAGCTCTGATCAGGGCACAACAAGCTCAATGCTCACATGTACAAGAAATACAGACTGACATCATCGCCAACTTGTCCATGTGGTGAAGAAGATCAGACTGCGGAGCATATACTTCAGAGATGTAAAAGGCATGACCAGGAGCGAGCTGCGACTTGGCCGATAGATACCTCAATCCACCAGAAACTGTATGGAGGCATTGAGGATCTGCGGCAAACCACAAGTTTCATCGAGGCTACTGGTCTGACAGTGTAGTCGCGAACGACAAGAAGAAGAAGAAATATAATAAAAACGTATTGGCGATGTGTCATACAAGAATGTTCAGATCGAGCTGTAACCATCGAGGAACCACCGAATACCGAAGATGCCCGAGGAACAAAACGCTACACCATCACAGAGGCCCTTAGAATTACCAATATCTAATAAACAAACTGAAAAAGAAAGCAAGAACTTACTATGGAAGTAAATCGTAGTGGCAAAAAGCACGTTATTATTGTATTTTTTTACACGCGATCTGTTTGAGGCCTGTACCACCATAAATAAACGAACATGAGCGAATATTAGTTTTTTTAAATGTGTATTATATATTTTTGGATTAAATTGATCATAAACATCAAAATACATGGACGATCTTTTCTGAATACATAATATTTTGATAAGTATACTAACTGAATTACATCTGCTGAAAGTTTTTACCTGTGATATTCGTGTTCGTGGACTGAAATAAAAACATTGCAAACTTTGCGCTAAACAAGCTATCAAAGAACAATAAGGGAAGGCAAAAAACAAAACTAAAAAAGTATATACAACGTGATCTTTTTTTCAAGTGCAGTTATATATATATTATGAAATGAATACCTTCCTAGGAGATCGAAACAGGTGTTATTTAGCCTTGACAAGGTCCAAATTTCTTATAAGTTACTTGAAGGTTATCTATCCATCATGACATGATGATCAAATTAACGACTTTTGAGACAATGTGGCGCGGCGTTAGTGAAATTCTGTAGTTTAACTACAGTAAGTAGTTATAAGTATCTTGAAGGTTATCTATCCATGATCAAAATTAACGACGTTTGAGACAATGTGGCGCGGCGTTAGTGAAATTCTATAACTACAGTAAGTATTCGGTGGTTATTTTTTAACAACTCGTAAAAAACGGTTATGGCGTTGATTTATAACAATAACTCTTAGGCTAATGTTTCCTTCTAAATAATCAAATACTTAAAAGCGATAGTATTGTATACAGGGTTGTCAAATTATCTCTGTTTTATTGTTTTATGCTTTTGTTCATAATTACTAAATGTATACAGTTCAACAACTTATGAATGACAAATACATCGATATTAACGGTACAATGAAAACCAATCTATTTATATCAACTTTGATCAAAGTAAATCGCATAACTTGAGTCGATACTGACATATATAATCCATTAAATAGACGTTTTGTTGTTTTGCCAATATCTTAAACCTTACCTAAATAATGTCTTTAATTTTGCAGGGTAAGCGAAAGTATATCATTTTTTGTCATACTTCAATTAATTTAAATGAATTTGAATGAATTTAAACGATATTGCTAACTTCTCTTCATAATTGACTAAATTACAGATATTATCTTACGAATATGAACACAATAAGCTGTTATCTGTGACATAGAATGATATTATTTGACACGAAACTTGTCTAGTATGGCCTAGTATGTCCAAACTTAGCTCCTTGTCATCAAAATTGAGTTGTTGTCACATACAAGATATCAGTGTTGCACTTAATCGAACTGGTATTAAATTTTGTGTCACCTGTGTAAGTTTGGTCAGTACCTGACAACAATTTTCACAACTGTACATTTTAATACCACAACCCATTAACTGAACATTAACCGTAAATGTTCGAGTCTTAATCTTGACTGTCTGAAGATTTAGACCGAACCTTTCAGATATGTTTAAAGATTTCAAGGTAATTTAACCCCTGAAAATGAAGAAAAGGTGTAAATAAATTATGTGTCGATGTTTTGTCGATGTTTGTGTCGATGTTTTTTGTCGAGCTTTTGTCGCGTCGGCATTTTGTCGTGTCGATGTTTTGTCTGTCGATGTTTTGTCGCGCTCCCAGTATAATATTGCCTACGTAACTGTATTGTCTTCTTGTATCTAATTATAATAATCTGCGTGTTTTATATTCTGTATACTAGTTATAATTGCTGAAATAAAACGAGATTGTCACACATTTAAATCATTGAATCCCCTTTGTCCTACATGCATTGTGTCTTAATACAAACGTTTACACCTTTCCATAAACGAGCGACTGCAACAACGGACATGCCCGAAGGTGATACGGAAATCGATAACAACTTGATCAAATGAGAAAAACACAAACTACAAACTTAAATATTTTATTTTGCATGATTATATATTTAAAATAATAATATGAACAATAAACAGGAATATCATACGAACCTTAAAATATTAGCAAGCAGTGTAACTAGTGCAAACTCTCAAGAGTATTTATTTGCAAAAGTTCGAAGAAAACATCATCAAATGAAAATGTACATGAAAATGCTTGGACAAATTAATGCGCGGACATGAATTAGCGCACGTGCGATAGCGCTAAAAGCGCTGTTATTAGTACACCGCTAAAAATGTAAGCATACAGAAGCTCAT
Organism: Mercenaria mercenaria; assembly: GCF_021730395.1. Taxonomy (NCBI): domain Eukaryota; kingdom Metazoa; phylum Mollusca; class Bivalvia; order Venerida; family Veneridae; genus Mercenaria; species Mercenaria mercenaria. The sequence goes on along the minus strand of NC_069377.1, from coordinate 7,736,809 downwards.
TTGCATATTTCGAACTGTTTTACAGTCGTTTGACAGCTGTAAATTGAAATCTACAGCTGTAAAATCAATGTTGTTTTATAAAATCTACAGGTGTAAATTTGGAATAAGCAGGACTGTTATTTTGAACAAAAATACAGGTATTTTACTGTTGTAAAATTTCGTACAGGAACATTTCAAAAGCTGAACAAGTGCAATAACCGTAACTGAGATAATGAATAATTAATCAATACACGTGGAATATGAAACTTGACGTTTTTCTTTGTTTTTGCTTTGCTTTTGTTTTCTTCGCCAAAAGAATGTTCTAAATAGGTGAGGAAATCGATTACACATAGACTAACTGTATTTGAATTCAAGAAAGTTTTCAAAACCAGGTACTTACTTGTACATTTCAGTAAAAATGGCTGTTAAAGTATACCCTAAAAACGATGATGTAATTGTTCAAATGAGGCCAGTGAAAGAGCGGAATAATTTAGAAAAATATTTAGATTACTTAAAAGAAAAGGAAACAGATTATAGTATTGGACAAGAAGAGGTGAGATTTATTCAATCTGGAATTGAGACCCTGATACAAAAGATATACGATCGCGTCACAAAGAAAAACAAAAACAGAGTCGACTGTAAGAACAATGGTAATATTCTAAAAGTTGGAAGCTTCTATGAGGGAACGAAAAACAAATTTCCAAATGAATTGACTTCATTTTTGTGCTTGCGGAGCTACGTACTGACGAAGACATTACTATTGAGGATATACGTGGTTCGCTTAAGACAAAGGGAAATAAAAGATTTTACACTACGATTAGGACGTTTTACATGGGAGGGGGGATAACGAAAACCCCGGCTGGTTGAAAAAATGCGCAGCGTCAATTGTTACTTTTTATAGATGTGGGAAAATTAAAAAATTTAAATATATTTAAGTTTTTTTTTGTGCGTTCCTCCCTTTCATTTTGACTTGCGGGGGTTGTAAACGTTTTGTAAATACAATGAATGATTATTGCCTGATATGTCTATTTATTCCGTTTTTGGGCTTGGAAAACTATCAAGTGGACCTCTGGGGGATGAAATAAAAATTAGTTTTCATTTTAATGGAATGGTTGTGCAATTTAAATTTGATATTTTTTTTTATTACATAGTTACATTACCCCATGAAACGCAAGTTTAATGCATTTTGTTCAAATAATTAATTACCTTGAAAAAGAAATTTTTGAGGTTGTTTTAAAAAATATTTTTCATGTAAAGCAAGTAGACAGAATACAAAAAAACAAAAACGCAAAAAATTTTAAAATAATGTTTCATAAAAATTTGCAACAAAATCCTTAATTGTGTTTTTTTTGTAGAAATCTTTGTTTTCAAGTTAAAAATTGTTATTTTGAACACTTAGAAAAGCAAACAGCATGTATTTATGCCCAATTGTGTGTTTTTTTGATAAAAATTTTTCTTAAAAACCCTTTTAGAGTTATTGCGCTTTCACAGTACTCCCTTTGTGTTAATAACGAGAAAATGATGCCGTTCTCTAAATTCAAAACTATTTTTTGGGCGGAAAAAATTGTGAAAGGGCCGGTATTTTGTAAAGGTTGTCCGAAAACCGAAAGGGGGGGTTTGAGCCCGGGTCACGCTGTACATTTTTTTCACCGGGGACAACCCTTTAGGAGCAGTTAAAAGTCTATATGGGAAAAAAAAAAAAAACGCGGTATCTAATTTTCTTTTTGTGGCAAAAAATTTAGAATGGGTTTAAATTTTTGAAATATATGAAGCAATGTAAGGTCCACAATTCTTCTACGGCCCGCCTTTGAGTTTTAATGCTATATCGATGGTATACACAAAAGTAAATGTGCAAAATTTGTTATTTGCATCATTTTTTTTACAACTTTATTTGTACTTTTTTGAAATTATTTTTGCCTGCACCCACGTTGTAGACAGAGCAAGTTGTATCTAAAACAGATAATGGGCTCCAATAAAATTTCTGGCCGGGTCCGGTAAAACAGCCGGAGAAAAATCTTTATTAGTACTTACTTTTAACCTGGCTCCGTGTTGTCAGGGTTTGTTTTAAAAAAGGGCTTGAGCATGGTTGTATCTTGAATGAAAAGCCAGCCCCGGCTGTTGCCATTGCCCGGTACCCAAAGCAGGCTAGTCATATCTTACAATGATAAACAGCTGCTGTGTTGCTTGACGGTAAAAACACTAGAGATATTTGTATCTGTATGAGATAACAGACCTCAACTGTTGTCATTGTTGTGTTACAACGGGGAGTATGGTATAAATCGTCAATAGATAAAAGCTCCGGCTGTTGTCATGGCCCCGGTAGCAACGCTAGAACGGGCTATACATGCAAAATTTAAAAATGCCCGGTTTGTAAATTTACGGTAACAACAGATGGGAGGGGTCTGTATTGTCTTAAATACACAGGTTTCCCAAAACTGTTGCGGGTTGTGTAAAAAAAAATAAGCATTGTTGTATTGTACTTAGAGAACATGTTTTGGCAGTTGTCTTTGCCCGGTTAAAACACTACAGATGTTTTCAGAAATGTAAAAAAGGCCCCAAAACTATTCTCAATATATAAATATAAATCAGGCAAAAGCATGGTCTCCATCTTTCTTTGATAACCCCCCATATTTGTCAGGTTTGTTTTTAAAACAGTGAGCTTGTCGCATCATACTATAATCCAGCCCCAAACTGTCTTTGGTTGGGTAAAATGTTAGAGGGGCTGTTTAGTACTAAAGATAAACTGCCCCGGCTGTTGTCATGGTCGGTTCAATAGCTACGCAGGGTCTGTTCGTAATGTCAAAAGGCCCCAACATTTCATGGTTGTTTAAACAGAGATGGTCTGTATTATACTATAGATCCCCAACGCCCATCTTTTTCATGGCCGGGTTATAACGCTAGAGCATGGTTGTATCAGTACAAGAAAACCTGCTAAGGATTTTCTGGTGGGTAGCATTAGCTAAGATTTTTATCATTCCAATAGAAAAAAATTTGCGGCTGTTGTCATTGCCGGTAAAAACAGCAGAGAGGCGTATCAGTACTACTATAATCAGGAAAGCATGGTCTGTCTTATTTTAGATAACGACCCCAAATGTTGTCAGGGTTTGTGTTAAACGCTGCGCTTGTCTTCGTCGTATATGAAAATCAACCCCCACTGTTGTCATGTTTGTGTAACAATAGTTAGGGCTTGGTCTGTATCAGTACATAGATGAAATGCCCGGCGGTGTCAGACCCCGGAAAAAAAGTGAGCGGGTCTGTATTAGTATATGATGAAGGCCCCAAAAATTGTAAAGGTTTTACGTTAAAACAGCTAAGCAGATAGGTTCAGTATTATTTAACTGCACGGCTGTTGTCATGACCGGAAAAACAACGGGGAGATGGTCTGTATCAGTACATAGTAAACAAGTAGGCGTTGTCTGGTCCGGTTACAACAGTAAAAAACATGGCTTATTAGTATGAGATCCTAGGACCCCCCCCCCCCCATGGTTGTGTTAAAAGACAAGGGGGTTGTTAGTACAAAAACCCTTCGGCTGTTGACTGGTCGGAAAGAAACGTGAGAAAGGTCTATATTGTACAATAGAAAAGTGTCCGTCTGTTTGTCATGGATGTAACAACGACAGGCATTGTTTTTTTCATACTTTAAAATAACCGGGCCCCCAACTTTTTTCCCCATGGCTAGTAACAACACGCGAGGTTTTTTTCAGCAGAAATGTAACCGGGGCCCCAACTTTTATGGTTCTTTTAAAACAGCGGAGATCTTCTGTACCAGTACTATAGATAACAAGGCCCCAACGTTGTCTGGGTGCTACAACAGGGGGAGCAGTTTGCATCACCGTTAGATAAAACCCCCTAAGGTTGTATGGTTGTGTAAAAACGAAAGAGATGATCGATGGGGGTTTCGACCCTTCCCGGGGGGGCTTTTAAATTCTTCATGTGAGGAAGCCATCAAGCTGGCTTGGGAAAGATCGGGGGTTTCTCCCCAGGTCCCCTCGTGATGAAAATAATGCAGGGAAAAGGACCTTGGGCCCTCCTCCCCATAAAAGTTTGAAAGTCCCTTTGACTATGATTGTGTGGGTTTCGCTTTAAACCAACAAAATAGTAAAATAAAGTAAAAGCATGATCTGTATCGTAATGGGTTTAAAAATGCTCTGCTGTTGTCATGGCCCGAACCAATAGACGGAGCTGTTATCCATTGCTTAAGAAAACGGCCCATTTTCCAGGGTTTTGTGAAAAGAACAGGTAGGAGGTCTGTATTGTCTTGTAAACGGCCCAAAAATTTAAAGGTCGTTACCGCGGGGTGGAAATGTATCAGTCAAATTTAAATATTCCGGTTTTTGTCTGGTCCTTAAAAACAGTCGCTGATTTTAAAAGTATTGAAGTAACCAGGTCCCAACATTGTCGTGGTTGGTAACAACGCTGAGCATGGTTTGTATCAAAAAAATAAACCTATTCGGCTGCTGTCATGGTCGGTAGAAAAGCTGGCATTTTGATCAGTACAATGAAAAACTGTTCCCGTTGTCATTGACCGTAACAACGATAGGCGGGTTTTCTTCTGTATAAAAAGTAACCGGGCCCCAAGGTTGTCGTGGTTGTGTAACAACAGCTAGAGCTGGTTTTACCGGACTTTAGAAAACCCCGGGCCCAAAATGTTTCGGGTTTGTGTTCAAAGCTGGGAAAAATCGTTATTTGTATATAATAAAAAGGCCGAAAACTGTTGTCATTTTTGTGTAACAACGTGAGTACGGTCTGTATCAGTCCTAGTACTGGGGCCCCAATATTCTCGGGGTTTTTAAACAACAATTAGATTTTGTTTGTACGTACTATAGATAAACATGCTTTTGGGTTGTCATGGTCAGGTTCCCAAAACACCGGAGCATCTTTTTTCGTACAAAAGATAATTAGGCCCAACTTTGTCAGGGTGTGTTACAAAGTGCAGCTTGTCTGTATAAAATCATCCCTGCTGTGTTTTATTTCCCAAACCTTAAAAAGTCGGGGATGGTTATCTAAGTTCAATAACCACCCCAGGTTGTTACGGCCCAAAACAACAGCCAAAACAGTTTATCTGTAAAAAAATTTCGGGGGTTAAAACCGAAGGTATAGCCCTTTTTCATATAGTGGAGAGAAACGAAAAGAGGAAAAACCTACAAATAAAACTTTTTTTGAATGGAATTTTTTGGGTTGATTTAGTTTATTTTGTCTAATGTTGTTAAATATGGGAAGACTTTAAAAGGAAACCCTCACAAAAAAATTTGGGATTTAATTTTAAAATTGTACTTAACTAAATCGGGAAAAACAAATAAAAAATAATTCGAAGGTTCAAATGTTTAAGTGCACTCAGTACTCTACAAAATTGCAATGGTGTTTTTTTTATTGGATGCCTACTGTCGAAAGTGCCTTTAACAAAAACTAAAAACCCCTATGACATGATTTACAAAGAAAAAGGGGAAATATGGGCTTATCAAAATAGAAATTTGAGTAAAAGGTATAAAATTACGTTATGTTAAAATTTTTTAAACAATTACACCACACAAGTTTTAAAGTCCATTCTGTTTTTTGTAAAAGAACTTTTTCCCATCTTTTTTAGTATTTGTCCTCAAAAAAAACCCCAATTTTTTGACTTGTAAAAACTATTAATATCAGAGTTATCACTTCTTCCAACATGTTGGTTTGTGGGCAGTCTTGGCTGCTTTTTCAGAAGAAAATTTTTGAAATATGAGGCTTTTAAAGATTTTGTTCCATCGAACAAAGCTAGAAAAGGCCCCCTTTTTTTTATTAAGGGGGAATTTTTCCCCATTGTAATGGGAGATATCGATTTTATAGAAGCCCCTTCCTTGTGTTTCGTTTTTACAGGGGAAAATGGGGGCATAGAAATATATTCTTTCCCGGGGGTTTACCTTTGAAAATTTTAAACCCTTTTTGTTTTTCCACTTTTCTGTGGTCAAAATCGTGTGGGTTTTAAAATCCAGTTATATAGAGGGGACTTTAAGATTCAGTTTCAAACAACAAAGATTGCTTGACCAACCCCCGATTATGTTAAAAATTGCGGGAACTCTTACCCCGAAGAATTTGAGACCCAATAAAAAACTCAAAAAAATTGTTTTTCCCCAAAAAGCAAATGTGGGGTTGGGTGGTCGTTTTTTTTCATCAGCTGCACCGAGTTATGGAATCTTTTCCGACAAATTTAGAACGCAAAAAGTTGATGCTTTAAGACATTGAAAACACACTTTTTCTTCGGGGTTATTGAAACTTTTTTTCATAAAAAAACATTTTTTGCGGAATTTTTTTTCCCTATTGTTTTTATTTTTTAAAAATATTAGTACAATTAAAATGCAAGAAAAACCGTTCGGCAAAACCCTTTCATTTTTGATATTTTTTGTTTTTGTATGTTTGTCCATACTGCGTTTGTACAGCGTTTTAAACGTTTTTTTTTAGATGAAAAAGAGCCTATAAAAAATTTATAAATAATAAAAATAATAAAATTTTTTCCCTTTTTTTCTTAGCATTTTTTGGGAAATTTTCGTTGCAATGTCTTTATTGAAAAAAAAACTCTCACTGGGGAAAAGTGCTACAAAAAACCAAACAAGGTTATTTGTAAAAGATTATACCCTCTCTTTCCCGTTCATTAAAACCTGACAACAGTTAGGGATGGTATCTATATCTTTTATTTTCCTTTATCCAGCAGTTGTTATCGAACCACAACAAAAGCCAAAACTGTCAACTGTAATATTTTTATATTTTTAAACCCTGCTCTTTGTTGTTACCAAACCATGCAACGTTGGGATGGTTACTAAAGTATCATATTTCCATGTCCCATGCTGTTTCGAACCCAAAAAAAACAAGAACAGGTTTTTGTAATACTGATATATACCATGCTTTCCTTTTTACCAAACCCTGACAACAGTTAGGGATGGTTTTTTGTAATAATCATATACACGAAAGACAACAAAAGCCAGAACAGGACATCTGTAAATGATATAAAAACCCTACTGTCCGTTGTTACTAAAACAATGATAAAAAGTTAGGGCATGGTATCTTATACCTTTTTACCCCAAACCGAGTTGTTATGAACCTAACAACAGCAGAACATTGCCCTTGTAATACTGATATATCCATGCTCGTTTGTTGTTACCCAAAACCCTAAAAACGTTAGGGCATGGGTTTTCTATGGTACTCATATTTTTCCCTGATCCAGAGTTGTTATCGAACCCACAAAAAAGCAGCCAGAAAATGGTCATCTGTTTTGATAATGCCTGCTCTTTTCCTTTTTTGAACCTTATAATGTTGGGGCATGGTTATCTTTGTACTCAATTACCTGCTCCCATGTTTTTTTCGTTAACCCAAAAAAAGCCGAACAGGTCATGTAATTATGATATATACCATGCCTTCTGTTTTTACTAAACCTGATAAGGCGGAACATTGTTTCTAAAGTACTCATATTTACCTGCTCCCCCTGTTGTTACGAACCAGAACAACCCAGAAAATGGTCGTCTGTAATACGATATACCAGTCTTCCTGTTGTTACCAAACCGACACAGTTGGTGCTTTGGGTTTTCTTGTATTCAATTTCCAAACTTTCCCCTATTGTTCATGAACAACAAACAACAAACTGGCCTGTAATAGATTTACCTGCTCTTCCTGTTGTTTCCAAACCATGACAACAGTTGGAGCTGGTTTTTACTTTCTCATATTTTTCCTGCCCCCTTTAAGAAAACCCTATTTACCAAACTCCCTGCTGTTACTGAAATCAAAAAAATATCGACTGGTTTTTTAATATGTTTTTACCATGCCTTTCCCGTTGATAAACCCAAAAACAGTTGGGCTGGTTTCTGTAGTACTCTTTATCGAAAACAAAACGCCGAAAATTTCTCTGTAATACTGATATAAACCTGCCGCCTTTGTTTCCCCCATGATAATGTTAGGGGATTGTAAATGAACCAGACAACGCCGAACATGGGTTTTTGTAAAATGTATTACCGTGCCTTTTTTTATCAAACCAAGAAACTGTTTGGGGGGGTTTTATGTAAACATTCTTACGTGCTTTAATTATCGCCTATCGCTATCAAACCCTCCTACTGTTGTGCATGAAAACTGATTATACCATGCTCTTCCCCTTAACAACCTGAAAATTGGGGGTTTTTTTTTAATTTTGTCCTTTTATTACCGCCCCGTTGTTTTTCAGCCTAAAATGTTTTCTGTAATTTTGTTATACCCTGTTCTTTCTGTTGAATCAAACCTGAAAATTTGGGACTTGTTTTTGTTCACTTCCGTGCTTTAACTTGCTATCAAACTTCACTTTTTTGGTGCATGAATTGATATAACCAGTCTTCCCTTTTATACCAAAAAATGACAAAAAGTTGGGGGATGGTTATTTTAGTATATATTTACAATGTTCCGCTGTTGTTCGAGAAAAAAACAGCCGAAATGGTTTCGTGTAGATATCCAGGAAATCATTTACCGTGCTTCCCCTATTGTTACTGAACCACAGCCGAAAAATTTTTTTAAATTTTTTTTTCAAATGTCTTCCCGTTGATACCAAAAATGACAACAGTTTGGGAGGGTTTTCTATTAACCCTATATTTCAGTGCTCATTGTTTTTACCGAACCATCCTACAGTTTGGTCAGGTTAAATAATATGATAATATTGCTTGCCTGTTGTTATCGAACCCTGATAAAAAGTTGGGCATGGGGACTATAGTCTTATTGACCCTCTCAAGCTTTGTTTTGAACCACTACGTTGGGCATGGATAACTATTGTAATGGTATTTACCATGCTCCCCGAGGGAACAGAAAAACAACAATGGTTGGGGCATGGTGAACTTGTAATGATAATATATACCCGTCCAGCTTTGTTTCTAACCAGACAACAGTCGGACATAGCTGTCAAAATACTCAATATCCCGTTACAGACATGTGCTTTTGAGTAAAAAAATTTTGCGGACATGTTATCCATTATCACAATACCCGGGGGCAGCCGGCTTTAAAAAAATGACAAAAAGTTGGGGGGGTTATCTAAATCTGATACAAAAAGGGAAAAAATATCCCAAAAGGGAAAACCCCGTTCCAAAAAAAGCAGCCAAACCATACTTTCGCACTTAATTTGTTTCTTCTAGTTTTGATAAACGTCGTGAAGTTTAAAGGGTAAAACTCTATACAGAGATATATATGTTTTTATTTCAAAGCAATATTTCCGTAAAAACGATTATTAACATATTCATGATTGTTCGGCTTGGGTCTGAAATTTTGTGTTAACTTAACAATAATTTTTTTCCCTTTATACAAATGAGAATTTTTTTCCTTTTGGTGATATAAAAATCATTGTTTTCACTGACAAAAATTTGAAAAAAAAGAAAAAATCGCCGTTTTTTTTTAAAAATGCGTTCAGTTTCGCGCATTTTTCGGTTTAATCAGAAAATTTCAAACCTGAATCAAATTTTTGATTTTTTAAAAAGGTGTTTAAATGTTTCCGATCCAAAAAAACAAATAAAAGTGGGGGGGCACCGGTTTTTTCTGTCATGGGGTTTTATTTCCCCACCCCATGCGTAAATTTTGTCCCTAATTCGAGCTGCAGTATTCCCCACATCTTATTTCGCCATTTTGATATCGCTTTTAAAATATTTTTATTAATAGATTTTTTTTATCTTTTTTTATTTAAAGTACCAATTTAAAAGTTTGTTGTTTTCCTGTAAAATGAAAATTATAATAGCAATTTGTAAAGTTCGGAGATTTCACATTTGAAACAAAAATTTTAAAACTATTTTTTGAAAAATATCAAGATCGTATTATACACAGTTTATATATTTTTTGTGTGCCCCCCACGAGAGTAAAACTTAATTGTTCGTGTTTTTATTGATATTTCCCTTTTTCCCCAAAGAAACGCAGCACGCCCGACATAAAGACTACATTTTTACATTTTGTTTTAAATTTCCAGCCTAGTAACATATGACAATAAGGTTTGTTTTTGGGCTCTTCCCCGGTTTAATTTTCAGCTCCACGCAAAAGTTCCATATTTGAGCGGGATTGGTTTTCTTCAGAATTTTTTTAAATTTTATGAAAAGGCAATTTGGATTGGTTCATGCAATCAGATTGGGCCCCGCCTGAGAAAAAAACATATGCGTTTGCAATGCAGATCCAACCCCTTGCGCATCCCCGCAGTCTGGTCGGATCCGTGCTTTTTGCTTTCATAGCCCATTGTAATTAGAAAACCCTTAGGAACAGTATGGTTTGGTCTGGATCCATGCTTCGCAATCCTATGTGGTTTTTCCCTGGCAGGTCAATAAAAGGGTTCGCTTCGAATCTTCTAAGTTCCTTAAAGCATAAGCGTAGCTTTATAATTCTGTGAGTGAAACTGTAATTTTTTAAAATTGTTACTTCTGAATGTTGACACTCAGACGCTTTTAAAAAAAAAAAAATAAAAAAATAAAATCTTTCACTAACAATATGGTACAAATCCTAGTTTTCGTAAATAGAAAAAAGGGCGCAAGTTTTAGCCGCGGGGCCTATCTACAAAGTTAGATTCTTGGTCGCTCATATGTAATTTTAACATATAAAAAACATGTTTAACCGCTGATGGTTACAGCGATTTATCAAACCCCCTTTTTCGGTTCTTTTTTTACCCCTCCCTTTGTCAGTTTTGAAACGTTTTTCGATCCCTGGGAGGGCGTACAATTTGGTAAAGGTTCTGTCCGAAAATTTTTTCCCCACCCCCGATTTTTTGTGGGGAAATTTAAAGTTATTTTGAGGAAAGGTTGGTTAAAAGCCTATGTAACAAAAACAGGCTGACCCCAAAACAAGGTTTCTTTTTTTTTTTATTTTAGGAATATCTATTTTTTAGCGAGTTTTTCTGCACTTGTTATTTTTTAAAGGTCTCTATAATTTGGAAAAATTTATATGGAAATCTTTTTTTTATGGTCTATGAATACAAAGGTAACCTTTCTTAAAAAAAACCCTTCTGGAGAGAGTTTTTTTCAGCGTTGTTAATAAATTCCTTTTCGGCAAAGCCTCCTACAATGAATATAAAATTTGGTTTCCCCCTGGTGCACTTTTTTGAATCGGGGGTCTAACTACTCTCGAAAAAAACGAAAAATTTCCAAAAGTAAAAATTTTAATAAATTATTTTAAAAATTGTGATGTTTTTCCATAATGACCAAAGATATTGGGTTTTAATTTTTTTTATTTTTTTTAAAATTTTACAAGTCGGTGTATTAAAGTATAATCATAAATTTAAAAGGGTATTCAGAATCCCTTTCAAAGTTTAAAGGCTCTTTTGATAAAATCTTTTTAAAATAGGTTAAAAAAAGTACAAGACATAAGAGAACCCCCTTTAATTAGTATTTTTTTTGGGGTAGGGGAGAGAATGTAATTCGCGTAAAATTTCGCCCCGGGAAAGAGTTTTAAAGGTATTTTGATCAAAAATAGAGTTTATCATAAAATGAAGAATTCGAAACAAATACTCATTCGATTAAAACAGCACAAAAAGTTTCATCACATAGTACTTTTTTCAAAATTTTATTTCTTGGGTTTTACATTAGACAAAATCAAAGCATTTTTTTTTTTCAAAAATCAAAGTTATTTTTCGCTCTGAGTAACTTTAACAAATATCAAATTAAGGTTAAGTGTTCCCAAATTTTTACCTTTAAATGCAGATACTTGTTGATGAAAGAACGATTTACGAAAAAAGTCCGAGGCGGAAATCCGGGTTATCAAAAAAGGAGTCTAAGGTTTTCGGAGAAAAAAAGTTAAAAATATCAAAAATGGGAAAACGCGTTATAGAGGAAAAAAAACCCGGGTTTTAAATTAAAAAAAATTCGAAACGGAACCCAAAAACTTTGAATTTTGGCGAATTTTCCCCCTTTAATTATAGCAATTGGTCCCCTTGAGTTTTAAAGATACCAAACGCTTTTGGTTTTTTCCCCCCGTGGCGTTATTTAATATATTGAAAAAAAAAGATTTAAATTTTTATAACTTCATCATTGTTTATATATAAACCTCTCGCCCCTGGAACAAAATGTTTGTTTTGTTTTTTTATATTTCTTTAAGAACCCGTAAAACACTAAATGGTGAGCTGTAACTAAACCAATGGCCCAAAAAGAGTCTCAAACGTATCTGCAAAGTCGAATTCAGACAAAAAATTTTCCCCGGGGGGGGGGGGAAATAAAATCAATGACGAAAAAACTATTTACCCAAATTTTATTTGTCTTTTGATCGGTTAAAAATTTAAAAAACCCCCTTTTTAAACAAATCAAAAATTTAATTCAGGGATTTTGTAAAATGCTGATTTAAACCCCAAAAATGCTGCGAAACTGAACGTCAATTTTTAGTCAAAAACGGCGATTTTCTTTCCATTTTTCAAATATTTGTCGGTGTAAAACAATGATTTTTACATCACCATAAAGGAAAAAATAATTCTCGTCGAATAATGTATAATTTAAGAAAATTTGTTGGCTGGTGCCGTTGCAGTACCCGTAACAGTTGCCAAGGATACGCGGCAACGTCAGTTTCAAAAACGGGCTTTGGTGGTCAACTTTGACGTCTCGTGTACAAAAACCGGTTGCCTCTATTAGTGTAAAATAAACTTCATCTTGTTTGAAATATGGTCAAATTTACACACGCAAAATTTCAAGACGCTACTCGAAAGTTCGTGAAGTGTTGCATTCTGCCTTAAGGCTATTTATCTAAAAATAGACTTTTATTTGGGATGGCTATATTTAGATGGTTATTTTTACACGATATTTGCACATGCGCATAACAATATTATGCGCGGCCTGTTGTCGTTATCCCTCTCTCCCTTTTACATAAAGACTTAAAGTATTCTGATAATGCATCACGGACTTTTTATTTCAAGAAATATGTTAAAGTGCAGGGTCCGGCATCGAAGCTAATGTTTACATATAAAAAAAATATGCTTACGTGCACGTGTTTGCACGTAGATATTGTTCCAGCATATAATATAACTGATGCTAAACTAGGTGTTTCAGTTAACACAATATGCAGGCTAGAGCCATTTAGAAAGGAGGTAGTAAAAACGGGAAGCTACCTACTAGTACGCAAGGATTTAAGGTTTATTGACTCTTTATTCTTGAGAATTCTTTCACCAAGACAGAAGTACATTTTATGAATCATATATTGTCTTTAAAACATGTCACGGTATACCAGCTCCTGAAGTTCTTATTAGGAGGACATGGGCACGCCGAGATTATGCGCGAGAAAATAAGAGGTGAAGGATTCTCCTCGTACATGATTAAAACAGCTATGATCAGACATCATTATGAATGTAGCAACACAGACTCGGAAGAAAAAGGTCCTTGTTTTATGATTGTGCTCGAAAACATATTGCGTTATAAAAGTGAGGAAAACCCGACACTGACATTCGAAACTTATAAAAACTCACATGGAAAATCAGAAAAATTACTACAGAGAAGAATAGAACATTTGAGAAGCATGCAGAAGTCTACAAGTAAATTGAACTTGATTTACAGAAAGTTGAAACTAAACCCAGTTGGGAAACAAAGGCTAGTGATGTACAAAAGAGAAACATTTTGCAAGGCTTGTGTGTCCATAATCGGCGCAGTTCCGGTATTGTTATTGTTAATCCTCTCCGGACTGGGATAATAACCGTAACTGTTGTTAAAAGGACATCCTTTCATATCAAAAAAAGTGTTCCGTCTGACAGGGTATATCATTCGAAAGCAGAATGGGATACTGCAGTAAAAATGGGCATTATTCTGAAGGGGTCTGGGTTATGGAAGGAGTGCACTTTGAATGAGGGATTCTAAGATGCAATATGAAGAAACTAAACATTAAGAAAACAAATACAGGAGCGAAGAGGGTGTGTCTTTGTGTTTTTGAGCGGGGAAGGGGGAGTCAAGATGTGGATGAGGAATACTAAGATACAATACCAAGAATAAGTACGGTAAAAACTTCAGGGGTAAGGGGGGAGGGAGGTTGATGAAGATGGCCTTAACCTGTGATCCATTTATTGATAATCAATCATTGACGAATATTTACTGTTTATTTAATTGTGTTTATATAATCAAAATTAATCGTATGTTTCACTTTTATGACTTATGTTTACATTGTACATTTGTGATTATTATACCAGAGATGGTCCGTAATTGGAAAATAAAAATATTCTATTCTATTCTAATCAATGTGAGATCAACCTCAAGTGGTATCTGGTGAATGTGTAAAGTTTGCAAGCTGTGGCTATCATAGCATCTGACATAAAGTCCGGAAATGAAAAGAAAGCTTAATTAAATTAGGCCCTGTAAACTCTCTGTTCACTGAACTCAAAATTGATGCGGATCTATTGATGGCAATTAGTCATTGTGAAAAGTCTGAAAACTGTAGCTACTAACGTGATAAATTTGGAAATCATTTTCAGTATTTCTGTTGCCGTGACCTTGAATCTTGACCTACTGACCATAAAACAATAATGTTCTCTCTCAAGTGGTGTTATTATACAAAGTTTGAAAACTGTAGCTAACATACTTAGTGACTTAGAGCCCGGAAACGAAAGAAAATACCAGAAATTAAATCCAGAAATTTAATCTGGTCCCTGTGACATTGACCTTTAAGCCAGTGACCCCAAATCAAATCGAAAGAGATTTTAATCTAGTAGTACTTAATCAGTGTAGTAAGTTTGAAAACTATATCTGTTACACTATTGACTTAAAAACCGGAAACACTTTTCAGTTTCTTGGCCACTTGGCCTCTGACCTTTGACCTATACCTATCCCAAATAATAGTAGGGGCCCTCCTTATATGGTGCTGGAAAGCTATAACAGATATTCTTTATAATTTAGAGTCCGGACGCAGAAATTGTTGACGCACTGACGGACTGACAACCTATCTCGTTTTTTTTTCTTTTATCTAAACGTGCGTATAAAAACGGACTTTCATATTTTTCTCAAATAGCTATCTATATTTACTTTTACATAATCTATCGCTGTCCGGCAGTAGTAAATGGCTATTACTATATAGATGTTGACAAAACAGCCAAGACAAACATTTATCCTCTTTTGTGCAAATTTTCGAACAAGTCAAGGGCCATAAGTCTTTAAGATAAAATTTATGAAATCCCAAACAAAACACAAGGTGCATAACTATACATGTTGAAACATTTCATGACGCTAGGTCAATACCTTCAGCAATCTGTAAGGCCCTGTATGCATATGGCCATAAGTCTGGTTTTACTGTATGAATTTGCATCATTAGCATGACTATATGTCAAACTTTTAGGCCCGTTATTCATATTTAACTTTGTCAAGGGCTATAAGGATTAATCTATCAGCAAGATCATAGCTGAACGACTTTAGGTCAAATAATTTTGGAGATATGTAAGACATAAATATTGTAGGACGGTCGGCCAGACGGACAAACAAAGGAAACTCAAAGGTGGGGTGGGTATTATAGTGTTGATAATTTACGGGTATTGTAAACAGCAGTACTAAATGCATCATATTTTGATCAGTGTAGGTAAACTACAATTCACTAAATGAAAAAAAAGAAAAGAAAAGAACACAAAAGGCTACCTATTTCAGCTGAAACGGATTAATCTAACGAACGTTCGTCATTTGTGTACTACGAGTTATTTATATGCAGATCAATTAAATCATGTTTGTGATACATGTATATAATGTATATCACAAATACCACTCTGAATGCTTGCGTTGTTGTTAATTGTATGCAGATCAATTAAATTATGTTTGTGATACATGTATTATAATCCATCCAGGTGCCCGCTCGTGATGAAACAATGCACGGAGGGGCACCTGGGGCTTCCTCCACCATTAAAGCTGGAAAGTCGCCATATGACCTATCATGTGTCGGTGCCACGTTAAATCCAAAAAAAAAAATCATATCAAATACAATCTGAATACTTAAGTGTTTGTTTAATCACAAGGCACACTAAGCAAACGTTCTATTTACGAATATATTTTTGCAATTTTTGCACTATACCAAATCTTACCTTCGAAATGCTCGGAATGCAAATGCTGCTGGTATAAAGATGTGTAGCCAAATTAACATTGAAAATTAAATAAGACCAGTTTTAAATTGAATACAATATTCTCGGGTCTAATTCATCTAGACAGTGATTTGATTGAGCCTAGAGTTTACTATCAATGGTTAAAAACAGCTGTAGTTCCGCAGCAAAGAATAAACAAATAAGGAATTAGAATAAAAATAAACAAATGACCAATGTTTCAGTACCTCATATATATTTGATAATATATGAATTACTATGTATACATTATGTTATATGATTTCTTAATTTCTATAATCTTGATACATTTTCATTTATTTGCTCAGGAAGTGTTTGTTCATACATGTTTAAAGCATTACTGCTGCTGGAAAGAGAATCATTATTTTGCTTCAAAGACTGCTTGTTAAAAATCTAAGAAGAATGAGTTTGTTGAAATGAAAATATACAATTGTTGTTGTTTTGTACAATTTTGGTCGGTGTGATCTAAATAGTTATTACTAGGATATTTATTGCTAAAATGAGCGTGTTTATTTTACAATTGATATGTGGTACTCTAACAGGAAGAAGAAAGTATTTGAAATGCAGCTCTCGATTGATCAGTCTGAATTTCTGATTCATGTTAATATCTGTAGAAATGAATGTTTTTTTCTAAAACAATATGAAACAACTTTTTTGAAGTTGTACTCGGTTTCGTTGCTCAAAATACTATTAAGTTGTCAAAAACAACAACAGATGACACTTCTAAAGTTTAAAAAGGCTATTTCTATTAATATGGTGTTCTTTCTTTATCACGGTGTATACCCATATCGGATCCCTCTCTGTAGAAACTGAGAAAACGGATCCCTCTCTGTTCCCGCACAGGACACTCTCTGTGCTAAACAATGAACTCCAACGTCAGTCAGTTCAAAATATCAAATTTTTCGTCCTAAACACATTTTTGTGCATGAAAACATATGGCCCACGGAATGGCGTAGCTATATACCATTGAAGCCGTTGACCCTATCTTATTTGTAAATACACAATATGTGGATATTTTATTATATTTCCTTATAAACGCTCTACTTCCGATTTCGTTAATGCACGGGATCCCTCTCAGTCGGCTCAATTTTGCTTCACAGGATCCCTCTTGACTCTCTTCATACGGCACCGGAACCCTCTTGGACACAATTATTTTTCTACCGGCACAGGTGCCTTCTCAATTTAACTTCAATGTTAAAGTTATGAAATGGAGTTTGTATTTAAAAGCAAAACAGTAATTATAGGTTATTACTAGTAGCTATGTACAAGTTTTGCAGCCTAAATTTTCTTCCGCTAAAGAATGATCGAGAGCATATTTACCGATGCAAAGATGATAACCTTTTCATTACATACGCATACAATGTAATGTAACTGCACTACATTTTTTTCAGTATTCTGAATAAGATTGACAATACTGAACTGAATAAAAACAGTTAATGCCACGACACACATTCAGTAACGCCTCGCATCCGATATGAAATTCAGGCGTCAGTATATGTACCGATGTTTTCTGTACAGACTTGTGTGCCCGAGCGGACGGGGGTTTGTTATGATAAGTACAGATGTGTCGCTGAACCTTTTCAGACTAGCTATGCATGAATGGCCACTCTTTGTATCAAATCAAATTATACAAATTCGCGTTTAAAAGTTATTTGTTTATCACTAAGATATCTACGGAAGAGCATTAGAGCCAGGTGCGTTTTTTTATTAACTCGAATTCTTGGTTAGACTCACAATTACACTTTCATGACCTTGTAATTCTACCCAATGACTACACCAGGTACCTAAACTTGGCCAACGTAAACAATTGTAGTTAGTAACTCGAAATTTCGAGATAAGTAACTCGAAATTTCGACTTAGTAACTCATATTTTCAACTTAATAACTCGAAATTTCGAGTTATTAAATGGAATACACCTGGCACTAATGCTCTTCCGTAGGTATCAGTAAATTTGATAATAACACTTAAATATGAATGTTTTGTGAAATTGCTGATTTATTTTCAATTTAAAAGCATATTAAGGGAAGTAAAAAGACCATGATCTATACCCTTAGAAACAGATGTCGTTTTCAATAAGAATACCATCTCAAAATTCTAACACTATAGTTGAGGGTGCCGGTGTCGATAGAAAGTTTTATCGAAGAGGGTTCCTGTGCCGGGTGCAGAGAGTCAAGAGGGATCCTGTGAGGCAAAATTGCACCGATTGAGAGGGATCCCGTGCATCAACGAAATCGAAAGTAGGGCGTTTTAAAGGAAACATGATGAAAATATCCACATAAAGTGTGTTTACAGGTAAGATAGGATCAACGACTCCACATCTAAGGTACCACATATTTGCTATATCTATGAAAGTCGTATCTAAGTTTCAAAAACATCGCATGGTGTTATCCAAGCCAGTACACTCCGTCCACATTACATCTTCGTTCGGACTTGTGTGAACTGATAAAACAAATGTAACGATAAAAAAGCAATGGTATATAGCTACGTCATTCCGTGGGCCATATGTTTTTTATGCAGAAAAATGTTTTTAGGACGAAAAAATTGACTTTCCGAGCTGTCTGACGTTGGAGTTCATTGTTAAGCACAGAGAGTGTCCTGTGCGCGAACAGAGAAGGTTCCGTTTTCTCATTTTCTACAGAGAGGGATCCGATATGGGTATACACCGTGTTTATTACCTGTTTTAATGGAGTTGTGAAATGTCAAAAAGAGTTTTGTCTCATTGCTTTAAAAATTTGGTGTTAGAACCGAAAGCTTTAGATTATATACAGTCTGACCTGTTTATAGTATTCACAGAATGGATTGAACTAAAAGTAACTACAATATACAGGTGAATATTACAGTCATGTTGTGTAAGTGATAAATATGTCTCTCATGCGGTGGGGGAGACATATTGGTTTAGTTCTGTCTAGCTCTCTGTCATAAAGTATGTCCAAACAACTCCGAAACTACCAGGCTGACTATCGATACTTGAACATTTTAAATCTAATTTCAACAGATACATTTAAAGGTTAACTTCTTAAGCATGATCACAAGGTGACCTCCTGTGGCCGAGTGGTTAACATCTCTGACTTCAAATCACTTGCCTCACATCGATGTAGGTTTCAGTCTCACTCGGGGCGTTGAATTCTTCATTTGAGGAAGCGATCCAGATGGCTTACGGAAGGTCGGTGGTTCTACCAAGGTGACCGCCCATGATGAAATAATGCATGGAAGGGCGCCTGGGTCTTCCTCCATCATCAAAGCTGGAAAATCTTCATTTGATCTATAATTGTGTAGGTGCGATGTTAAACCCAACAAAAAAATATGATCATGCTATATACAGGAAAACACTAATCGATGTTAGACTGTATATAATATAGCCTTTTTTAGAATTTTACTGTTATTATTTAGGATATAAATGTTTTTGTTCACTGTGAACAGTTTGTGTGCCAGTCATCTAAAAATGTGTTCAGATTGTGCCATTATTTTCTAAACAAGTTTCTTAGATTATGTGTAGATTGTGCACAGTCCAGTTCATTGTTCAAAAGATTGTGTCATGGTCATTTAGTTGTTAAGTAGGTGAGCACAATAATGTTCATTGTGTCAGGGGTGTGCAGTCATGTTCATTTTGTCGGGTGTGCGCAGCCATGTTTATTATGTCAGGGGTGTATAGTCCTGTTTATTTTTTTCGAGTGTGTATAGTCATTTTCATTGTGTCAAGAGTGTGCACAACCATTTTCATTGTGTCAAGAGTGACACAAATTTTAATTATATACAGATTACAAACTAGTCAATGAGTCATGTTCATTATGTATAAATTATGTACCAATCATGTTCATAAAGGATATGTACCATGCGAATCATTTTCATTGTGTACATGATTATGTAATTTTAATTGTGTACATGATGATACTTTTTTTATTGTGTATATGATGATGCAATTTTCATTGAGTACATGATAATGCAATTTTCATTGTGTACATGATCATGCAATATTCATTGTGTACATGATGATGTACTTGTCAGGCTAAAGACTCTTTTGTGTTTTGCTGAAGCTGTAGTTAAAACAATGTGTACACTTGTACTATATGAAGTGTAAATTAGTTTTAATGTGATATCTATATAAAAATGTGTGACTAAAATAAATTGATTCAGACTTTGAAGTTTTCTATCTTCCTTATGCGATGATTATGTAAAACGGAAAAGAATTGATAACGTAGCCAAATGTGACATAGAATGGACGTTTTCAACAGTATTCATGGTTAAGAAAACATTATCTTATGTACAGTCTCGAAGTTTTGAGACGAGATGACATGTATGCGAGTTATAAACTTATTAAGGCAGAGAAAGGAGGTGGTCTCTACAACCAAAATTTTGTAACCCATTCAACAAAGCATTTGGTCAATTAACCAAACATGTAGCCATGGCAGGTTTAGTAGCTTTGTTATTAGCTCACTTGAACTTTGTTCACAGTGAGTTATTAGTATAAGTGGATAGTACGACGTATGGCGTCCTTAGTAAATAGTTTTACTTAAACATTTATTCATTCTTTATGAGGGGTTTAACGTCGCGCCGACACAATTATATGTTAAATGGCGACTTTCCAGCTTTGATGATTGAGGAAGACCCCAGGTTCCACTCCGAGCAATATGTCATCATGAGCGGGCACCTGGGTAGAACCACCGACCTTCCCTCAAGCCAGTTGGATGGCTTCCTCGCATGAAGAATTCAACGCTCCGATTGAGGCTCGAACCCACATTGATGAGGTGCAAGTTGATTGATGTCACCGACCTTAACCACTCGGCGACGGAGCCACCCCCACCCCCATCACTATATGTTATAGAACCATATTTATGAGCATGGTTTTATGATTCTTACAACCTTTTTAGAAGTTACATAGCAATTTCTTTATTGGTTTCAGATATATTAAAGAAAACCTCAATTTCAAGATATGTTTAGCAAATATGGGAAATATTTTTGTAATATTAACAGGCAGAGTTATGGAACTTAATGTGTAAAGTAACATATTGATTGCAAAGGTTTGTGTGAAGTTTCAATCAAATACATGAAAAGGGTGAGAAATGTTAGTTTTGGGAAATTTTCTAAGTGAAAAATGGAAATATTTGTCGAGACAACTTACTTGACGTAATTTGTAAACATACCAGATGATCCTTCATATTGAAAGTTTCAACATAATACCTGTATGGGTTCCATAGATAGTACGGGCCGGCACGGGAGGCGGATAGTGATTCCTTTACAGCTCATTCCCCACAACCCCCGGACAAAGTTTTATGGGGATATTATAACAGACCAATGATGTGGCAATATTTGTCTATGCAGTTTTGGTATGTTCATAAGTTGTCTAGCATGCTGGCAAAAGGAAGATTCAACAAGAGCTGTCTGTAAGACAGCGCGCTCCACTATTCGGGGATTTGACAGTTAAGGATAACATGGTGTAATAGCCATAGTTCGTATCTTGTAACTGGATGGTAATATCTAAATGAAATTTGATCACTTCAAAGACATTCAAAATTAAAAATGTTTCACCGAGAGATTTTTCAAATTTTATCATTTTTTGGGAGATAATCGGTATTGAAATTAACATTGATGCCTATGGGAAATATATAATTTCTTTGATTATGAGAATCTGAACTTGAATTTCGAGAAACTGTTGGGTAGAAAGCTGCATTATAGGATTCTGATACAAATATCACAAAGAAATCCCTGTAGGGAAAAAGGAGAAAATCATTTTTTTCTAGTTTTCAGGGGAGATAATTCATGAAAACCCAAAATTATCAGAGGAGGTAATGTAAAGGAAAATTTTGAGAACTTCTTTGACTATATATCTTGTCAATATGCACCTTATTTCTATTGTTTGACATTTTTAAAGCTTACATTATCAAGTTGTATGTACGCTTTTGGTGAAATTGAGGCCTATTACACCATGTAATCCTTAAATGAATATATGTCTGAATAAGAGACCTCTACTATAAAAGGAAGATACACCAAGGGGCAAAATTCTATCAAATACACAAATTAGAGTCATTAGGATTGTTACAACAAATGCAGATGATGATGGTAAATATATATTTTGAGTTTCAAGTCATTATCTTATATAGTATCAAAGATATGTCCAGAAAACGAAGTTTGTTAAAAAAAATTAAGTATAAAAGGGGCCTAATTTGCTCAAAAATACAAATCAGAGTTATGGGGATTGTTATCACACATGCAGATGATGGTGATAAAGATACATTTTAAGTTTCATTTTAAGTTTCAAGTCTTTATCTTATATTGCATTAAAGTAATATCCAGAAAGCAAAGATTGCAAAAACAGTTTAAGTACAAAAGAGGCATAATTCTGTCAAAAATACAATTAGAGTTATGGAGTATCTAACCACACATGCAGATGATGATTATAAACAAATATTTTTTAATTTCAAGTCATTATCTTTTAAAGTACCAAAGATATGTCTATCAATAAAGCTTTCGAAAATAATTCCAAGTATATCTCCTTTGTTAACTTGACCTTGGGTATAATGGGCCAAGCCCCTGCATATACTATGTTTGTATGTTTGTATGCTGGACAATGAGAACTTACAGTAAGATATAAGAAATAGTAACAAAGTTATGACAGAAAAACAAAGGTTGCCGAAAAACTTTAACCTTAAAAATAACCTAAGTATAAGACCTTGGTGACCTTGACCTTGGATAAAATGGGCCCAGTCCCTATACATACATTGTTTGCATACTGGACAATGCTTATATAAAGTTACAGTAAGATATAAGCAACAGTAATAAAGAAATGACAGAAAAACAAAGGTTCCCGAAAAACTTCAAACTTAAAAATAACCTAAGTATAACACCTTGGTGACCTTGACCTTGGGTATATTGGGCTCAGCCCCTATATTTACTATGCTTGTATGCTGGACAATATTTATGAGAACTTATAGTAAGATATAAGCAATAGTAACAAAGTCATGACAGAAAAACAAAGGTTGCCGAAAAACTTTAACCTTAAAAATAACCTAAATATAAGACTTTGGTGACCTTGACCTTAAATAAAATGGGCCCAGTCCCTATACATACTTTGTTTGCATACTGGACAATGCTTATGTAAAGTAACAGTAAGATATAAGCAAAAGTAACAAAGATATGACAGAAAAAAAACAAAGGTTGCCGAAACACTTTAACCTTAAAAATAACCCAAGTATAACACCTTGGTGACCTTGACCTTGAGTATAATGGGCTCAGCCCCTACACATACTTTGTTTGCATACTGGACAATGTTTATGTGAAGTTAGAACAGTAAGATATAAGCAATAGTAACAAAGATATGACAGAAAAATAAAGGTTGCCGGAAAACTTTAACCTTAAAAATAACCTAAGTATAACAGCTTGGTGACATTGACCTTGGGCATAATGGGCTCAGCCCCTACACATACATTGTTTGTATATTGGACAATGTTTAGGTGAAGTTACAGTAAGATATTAGCAATAGTAACAAAGATATGACAGAAAAACAAAGGTTGCCGAAAAACTTTAACCAAGAAGAGTCACGCCGACGCCGACGCCGGGGCGAGTAGTATAGCCCCCCTATTCTCCGAATAGTGGAGCTAAAAAGCACTTGTGATATGGTCTGAGGTCGCCAAATATTTGTAGTTTATTTTTAAAAAAAAACTAAAAAAAATCATGGATTAATTGAAAGGTCTAATAACCTCATTATCATTAATTTCTTAAGAAATTGCAACATTTCAAACGAAAAATGAATACAGTATAATAATAAATCCCCGAGCACTAATTTTGTAAAATATGAAGATTAACTAAATGAATGACCATGAAAATAAACGTGAAGAAATGTAAAGTTTAAAAGATTGTGTTTAATTTTTTTTCTATATCATGTCAAACGTTTTACAAGCGCAATAAGCGTAACTGAAATAATTAATAAGTAATCAATACACATGTAATATGATACTTGATGTTTCGTTATTTAACTTTATTTTTATTTTACTCTTTGCCAAAAAAAAATATTAATAAATTATGAGGAAATCGATTACATATAGACTCACTTTATTTGAATTAAAGAATGTTTACATAACCAGTTACTTAATTGCATTTTGTAAATGTTCATTAGAAATAAAATGGCCGTTCAGGCAGACCTAGGAAATGATGCAGTTGTTCAAATGAGGCCAGTGAAAGAGCGGAATAATTTAGAAAAATATTTAGATTACTTAAAAGAAAAGGAAACCGATTATTGTATTGAACAAGAAGAGGTGAGATTTATTCAATCTGGAATTGAGACTCTGGTGCAAAAGATATACGATCTCGTTACAAAGGAAAGCACAAACAGAGTCGACTGTAAGAACATGATAATATTCTTAAAATTGGAAGCTTTTATGAGGGAACGAAAAACAAATTTCCAGATGAATTTGACTTTATATTTGTCTTTGCGGAGCTAAGCACTGAAAGAGATAGCATTACTGAGGATAACCTTGATTCGCTTTTGGAGCAAAAAATACGAGACTCTGGCACTATACTTGAGGTCGTTTTACACAAAGCCTTGAAATATTCTGAAAATGCATCCCGGACGATTTATTTCAAGAAATTTGTTAAATACCAGGGTCCGGTATCGAAGCTGATGTTTATATATCAGAAAAATAAGTGTAAGGACACCTGTTTGCATGTAGATATCGTTACAGCGTTTAAAATAACTGACGCTGAACTATGCGATTCAGTTAAGAAAATGTGCAGTCTGGAGCCATTTAGAAAGGAGATAGTAAAAACGGGAAGTTACCTTAGAGTTAACTATGATAACAGACTTATAGTATCTTTTACAGAGACAGAAGTACATTTTATGAAACATACATTGTCTTTAAAACATGTCACGGTATACAAACTCCTTAAGTTTTTAATAGGAGGACATGGGCACGCAGAGATTATGCGCGAGAAAATACCAGGTGAAGGATTCTCCTCGTACATGATTAAAACAGCTATGAATATACATCATTATGAATGTAGAAACACAGACTCGGAAGAAAAAGGTACCTGTGTTATCACTGCTTGAAAACTTACTGCGTTATAAACGTGAAGTTTTTTACCCGACACTGACATTCCACCATCGCCGGATTACCAACGGAGAATCAGGGAAAATACTAGAAAGATTAATAGAACATTTGAGAAGAATGCAAAATTCTACAAATAAATTAGATTTAATTTACAGAAAGCTGGAGCTGAAACCAGTCGGGAAACAAAGGCTAGTGATGTACAAAAAAGAAAAAAGTCGTGAAACATCTGATGAATTTTATGAAAGATTATATGTAACATTATGGGAGAAGACTGTAATATTTGTCCGAGTTTCAATAGTTGTCGCTGTTGTTATCATTGTCTTAATGATTGTATTTAATATTATCATTATGTAGGGTCGCAGTAAAATAGAGCAGTAATTATTGTTATAGAGACATGCCCCCCTCCACCCCCCCCCCCCCCCCCCCCCCCCCCCACCAACCAAGCCTCCCCAATAAAAATATGAGACATTGAACTTTGAATCACTGACCCCAATATCGATAGGAATCTTTCTGTTGTAGCATTCTGTCATTTTAAGTTTGAAAGCTGTAGCAATTATACTTTATGACTAACAGTCCTGAAATCATTTTAAGTATCTCCGATATTTTCGACTAAGTCTAATCCATATCACTACGAATTATTTAGTTTTTGTTTAGTCACAAGATACACGAAGCAAATAGATTAACTGATCTGTGATGCTTTGAATGTGTTTTCAGTAATTTTCAAATTTTAGATGATAAACGATTTGAGACATAAATGTACAAAAACATTAAAAATAATTTCAAACTAATTTATCCAGTATTTCCAGCACATTTTTAGTTTTGAAATTTTACAATTTACATTCAGATTTTGAAGTTCAACAACTGAAATTCTAAACTTAAATTTGTATTTTGATATAAAATAGATTTAATTACAAGACTGAAGCAGGTTGAAAAAGTTGCAAAAAATACCAAGGTAGCTTACATTACAATTAAATGTTATATTTTTATCGGATAACAGATAACTCATAGTACGATGGACTTCTTTGCAGTTTTGATGTAATAAATAGTAACTCTACAGAAAATACGATTTTAACCTGCAAATAATATCAACTGGATCAAAAACCACTAAGACTGATGTTATATACATGAAATTAATCAAACTGAAATAAATACAGTTGAAAGGTGTTGTTCAATCCGTTTACATTTGGACACCTCGCTTCACTCTTTGATTGTGTCTGACGGAAGAGGGGGAGGACTCTTTGATAAGCAGTTTTTAAATCCTACGAGGATTGAATTGTTTTGATGTCTGTCTTCTGGCCTGTTTCGTCGGTCCTTTAAGGGTGTTCTCTTGTTGCTCGTCTTCTGAAAAGGCATTGAGTACATACATTTCTGCTTCGTAAGGTTGGCTTCTTATATATTTATACACGAGCATTTTTGTGTTTTACGTCATGCCTTTTTGTTTCCATTACGTTTGTTAGAGATTCACCTGAAGGGGATTACCTTGTTTTACACTATCCCTTATCTCTAGAACATGGTGGGGATTAAGAGTGAGGTTGGGTGCGCACCATAAACCGGTTTAAGCTCCCCAGTGGTGTTTTTGCCACTGACATTCCAAAGCGATGCCACATGGTGTTCCTTTGTTCGTTTTGTCCTGTGTGCAAGTTTGTGTGTGTGTGTGTAACACAATGGCCCAACTGTTACTTATGATGGAAAAGAACGCCATGGCCCAACTGTTACTTATGATGGAAAAGAACGCAATGGCCCAACTGTTACTTATGACGGAAAAGAGTGCAATGACCCTACTGTTACTTATTACGGAAAAGAGCGCAATGACCCAACTGTTACTTATGACGGAAAAGAGTGCAATGACCGTACTGTTACTTATGACGGAAAAGAGTGCAATGATCCTACTGTTACTTATGACGGAAAAGAGTGCAATGACCCAAATGTTACTTATGACTAAACTTATTCACGATGAGAAAGGATGCAATGTCTTAACTGGTATTGTCACGGATGAGAATTTGCGTTGAAACCCAACAGTTTCTTATGATGGAAAGGCCGGATGTCATGAACCAACTTTTACCTAAGGTGAAAATGGGTGTTACTTGAAATAATTATAGCAGGTTCAGGACTTCCTTTCTCATAATAACTTATAATGAGAAACTTATAATGAGAAAGGCAGTCATGAACTTGCTGTAACTTCATATGAGAAAGAGGTACAATGACCAGTGTTTTAAATGTGATAAGAATTTAAGTTCGTGGGATATCTATATATGTCGTATTTTGTTTTGATGAAGCTGTTTTCCAGAACAGTACTCTTAAAAGTAAGTTCAACATAGATAAATGGAAATATTTTTGTACTGATACAAAAAATGAATATAATAAACTCTTCTCCATTTCCAGCAAGAAATTAAGATTTAAAACACATTTCATTCGAATCAGCCAGTTTCTCATTTTGTCGCTTTTGGGTTGACGTGTTTTTAGTTATTGAAATCGCATGCAGATGATTGCAGTTTCACTCCACAATTCTGGTTGTTCTTTTACAAACGTTTCCGATGTAATTTGTAAAAAAAGATTCATAGGCACTAAAGCTTCATAACTTAAAGATCACATTTTATGGTCCTCTAAGTAGCAGTTCATATGGCGCGAAATACAGTCTGGAAATCACAGAGGCTCTTCGTCTATTTTAACCATTTGCTCTACGCCAAATCTAAACTGTGTACTCCCTTGAACGTCAAATATAGCAGTTTTGCCTTCAATTTTGTACCCTGTATATCCTTTAGCGTCGCTCAGAATTTGCGAAATGTCGCCTTCGGATGTGCGTATGTAACTGTTGTTATCGCGTAGATTTGTGAATATTACAATTACCATACCGCGTACTCTGACATTCAGTTTAAACGTTCCATGAAATTCTTTCTCTTTTACGACCATTCTTGCAGTTTTGTGTTTGGGCGGAACTTTAATGTTACTGTCAACTGCCCAAATTATCGTCTGCTTTTTGGTTGTTTCGTCAGTACTTTTCACCGTGGTCCCCGGTCCAAATCCTGCCGCGGCACTAGCAACTTCATCTGGAAGCCCAAGTTTTAACTCAAGGTTAAAGCCTTGTGTGTAACCTTTGGAAATCGACGTAGTTGTAATACACGCCGTCGATCGTTCAGTCGTGAACGAGTGTTCCTGTTCGGAATCGATATTGTTTTCAAACGTAGATGTGAAAACTATCTTGGAATTCTGTTGATCAACCATACTTTTGTCCGAGTATTCCGGAAGTGACAGGTTGAATCGGACACGTGACCAGTTGACGTCCATATTAACTTCGTCGTCAAATTTCTGAGTTTCTGAAAATCTTTGCCTCGTGTTTTGACGAAACTTGTCCACGCCCACAATTTCTTCGATATCTGTTACATTAGCCATTGTAGGACCTGAAATTACAAAAAAGTAATATCACTAGACGTACGTAAAATTGTATCAAACCTTAATACATCACTGAAATTTTAGAGATAGTATGTTATACTTTTTTAATGCATACAATTCGCGGATATTTCTTAATAAATGTTATTTTAGTCCTACTAGTAAGCTCTTAAACATGTAAGTAATCATAGCAGATATAACATAACTGGGAAACAACTTATACAAAATTATATGCAAAAGTAATTTGAATTATCTCCCCTTAATCGTGTTACACTAGGAAATTGTCTAAAACTGCCACTACCAGTAAAGATTCCGATGAATGCACAGAAAAATGTTCTGTGCATAAAAAGGAAATAATAAAATTCTTCTGTCCAACACACAAATCGCTTGGCTGTAATGACTGCGTCATGTTGGATCACAGGACATGTAACATTGACTATATACCTGACAGATGTTCAGATATAGGGGACAGCGAGGAATATATGGATATCATGAAGAAATTAAAAGAAAAATGAAAGAAGCTTTTGAAGAAAGCTGAAGTGAGAGATAAAGAGATAGATAAATGCCATGCTGGTATTATCAAGGAAATCCTCAACTTCATGAGCGCCTAGATCAACTACAGCAAGATATTCAAAAAGATGTTGACAAAAAGAAGGCCAACGATAAAAAAATAATTCAGAAGGTAGTTGATGAATGTGCCAGAATTTCTACTGAAATCAAGAATTTGCAATCAGGTCTACAAGCTTACAGAAGTGCATGGCAGAACGGGCAACTTAACATCAACATAAAACGAGCTGAATGCAAAATAAATTCAGATGCAGTAAAGAAGGCAGATGAACATTTAGCAAAGTCAGATATGCAATACCCATTTGAACGAAATGCTGATCTTGAAAACATGTTGTCTAAACGCGACACATTTGGGAAGTTGAATCTCTCTTCTAGTCTGGTCGTTCCAGCGGTGGAGAAAATATACAAAGAAAAATATACCTTAACACATAAAGGATTGATAAATATAAGAACAAAGTCAGATAAGTATGACTGCTATATCACAGGATGTGCTGTCTTGTCCTCTAACAAACTGGTGCTGGGACATTGCCGTAATGCCTCGGAATCATATTGCAATAACAATTCCAAATAAGAGAGCGATATATTTAATGTCAATATCCGGTCAGTTGTCAGAAGTCAAGAAGATTCCAGTTAAAGGCGACTGTATGGGTATAACTTATCATCAGGATTATCTCTATGCTGTTTGCCAGAGCCCTTACAGCGTACTGGTATTGGATACACAAGGTAATGTCCAGAACACAATCTCCCTAAATAATGACATATTTATTAACCCACAGTATATTGTGGTAAGTGAGGATTCCAGACATATCTATATCAGTGACTATGGTAGCCAATGTGTAGTCAGTATAACATTACAAGGTGATGTATCAGCTGTATACAAACACGAGAAACTTAAAGGGCCACAGGGAATGTTGATGTTAAATGATGTATCATTGCTGGTGTGTAGCTGGAATAATGGCACCATTCAGCATATATCAGGAGACTTGAAGCAAGGGCAGAAAATGATAGATGGTCTATCTGACCCATGGTCTATATGCTACAGTGATTATCATGATGACGTCCATATTGGCTGCCTGGGTGATCAGTTGCAAGTGTATAGTATAAAATGAGCTACATTAACAGTATAATAAACATTAAATTCTATGTAAACAGTTATCTCATTACAATCTGATTTATCAAAAAAATCATTGATGTTTTAACTTCTGATAGAGGTAGAGTTAAAAAATTTGTTCAAATTGCAAAATGAATTTATAAAAAAGAAACACATACGGGTGATTTAGTTTTATTTTATTTATATATATTTGTTTTAATTTCAAGCAGCCTGTAATGATATGTTTAGCATTCCAAACATGTAATCAATATGATAACTGTGATTTATTGAATTCTGAAATGAAATATACAACAATTATTTGGGTAATCTTGACATAAAATTATGTATAATATGCATCATTTTGTTATTTCTACCTTAAATGTTGGACACATATTTAGCTTTTTCCTCTTCTTCTTCAAAAAATTATATCTTTCCAAAGTTTGCAAAATATTGTTTTTGTTTTTGTAAAAATTGACCTTTAAATTAAACTGCCTGAAACAATAATGTGTTTACAGTATCCCTGTAAAAAAGGTTAAAAATGTTTTGTAGAACGTATGGAATGAAGGCTGTAGATCAGTAACATCACATAACCACTATAGAAGCCTACTTCTGCGAGACGTAACGTCAATTTACTGCTACTTCTGCCAACTGTTACAGCAGTAATTAACTGTTACTGCTGCAAACAATATAACGCTCTTAACAGTTAAAAGTCGGTTAACTGTTACTACCTTCAGCACTTACAACAGAAAATAGTACTTTCAGCCATTAAAACAACTGCCAGTCAATAACATCATTTAACTTTTCACATCACATAACATTTACTGTTGTCAACAGTTACAGCAGCTAACTTCTACTACTGTCAAAAGTCAGGGCAGTTAATTTCAAGTACGGTCAGATGTAACATCCGTTAATTGTAACTACTGTCAACAGTTACAGCAGTTAACATCTATTAAAGCTATACGTAATTAACTATAACTCTGTCAATCGTTATAGCAGTTGCCAATAGTTACAGCAGTTAATTGCTGTTGTACCATCTTAAACATCAGTTAACCACAGTCTAGGACAGTTTTCCTGTCATTCGTACATCATTTGAACCGAGACATGAGAAAACCAAGATAGTGCATTTGCGACCAGCATGAATCCAGACCAGCCTCTGCGCATATGCGCAGTCTTGTCAGGATCAATGATGTTCGCTAACAGTTTCTCTAAATTCAATAGGCTTTGAAAGCGAACAACATGGATCCTGACCAGACTGCGCGGATGCGCAGGCTGGTCTGGATCCATGCTGGTCGCAAATGCACTATGTTGGTTTTCTCGTGGCGTGGCTCATTTGTATTTTTGAAAAGTATATTTAAAGGCTAGGACACAGTGACCTAGCCCGACACGGAAACTAGGCTGAAGAGTCTACGGTCCTCAAACTTCATAGGATAACTATCTAGTATCAGGTTATAGACCCGGTTTAAACGCACAATATGATAATTACTGGTCAGTAGATAGATAACCCCTTTTATGCGGGCAAAGAGTACAATTGGTGCATCAAACCACTTGGAATGGTAGATGTTTTGTCACCGAGTCATGCGCGTTTTACAGTTTTATTTACATTTTTTGTCAAGAAAGTAACAGTCAAAACACTAAATGGAATGTAAAGTAACACGACGTGCGTTTCAATAAACATAACGCAATCTACTTAAACGTATTGATTGATCTTCTCTATATGTTCTTCTTATTTTGCATTTTAAGGACGTTGTAGCTACTAAACATAACTGAGTTCAACTTAATCTGAATGGTTCATCGACTTTTTAATTTCATTTAACCGATTTATTTTCTGATCATGACAGTATAATATAAAAATGTATATAT
Organism: Mercenaria mercenaria; assembly: GCF_021730395.1. Classification (NCBI taxonomy): domain Eukaryota; kingdom Metazoa; phylum Mollusca; class Bivalvia; order Venerida; family Veneridae; genus Mercenaria; species Mercenaria mercenaria. Next base: position 7,704,885 of record NC_069377.1, on the reverse strand, counting down.
CTGAAGCTTGAAATTAAATAAAACTTGACTAAATGAAATCAAATGTGCTATTAGGCCTAAAAATATTCTTTGTTACCGGTAACATGCTCAAAAATAATAGGGTAGGTAGGTCGGAATTTTTTTGTTTTTATTTTTAGCTCACCTGTCACATAGTGACAAGGTGAGCTTTTGTGATCACGCAGCGTCCGGCGTCCGTCGTCCGTGCGTCCGTGCGTGCGTCCGTGCGTGCGTAAACTTTTGCTTGTGACCACCCTAGAGGTCACATTTTTCATGGAATCTTTATGAAAGTTGGTCAGAATGTTCACCTTGATGATATCTAGGTCAAGTTTGAAACTGGGTTACGTGCGGTCAAAAACTAGTTCAGTAGGTCTAAAAATAGAAAAACCTTGTGACCAAGCTAGAGGCCATATATTTCACAAGATCTTCATAAAAATTGGTCAGAATGTTCATCTTGATGATATCTAGGTCAGGTTCGAAACTGGGTTACGTGCCATCAAAATCTAGGTCAGTAGGTCAAATAATAGAAAAACCTTGTGACCTCTCTAAAGGCCATATTTTTTATGGGATCTGTATGAATGTTGATCTAATTGTTCATCTTGATGATATTCTGGTCAAGTTCGAAACTGGATCATGTGCAGTCAAAAACTAGGTCAGTAGGTCTTAAAATAGAAAAAACCTTGTGACCTCTCTACAGGCCATACTTGTGAATGGATCTTCATAAAAATTTGTCAGAACGTTCATCTTGATGATATCTAGGTCAGGTTAGAAAGTGAGTCACGTGCTGTCAAAAAGTAGGTCAGTAGGTCAAATAATGAAAAAACCTTGTGACCTCTCTAGAGGCCATATTTTTCATGGGATCTGTATGAAAGTTGGTCTGAATGTTTATCTTGATGATATATAGGTCAAGTTTGAAACTGGGTCAACTGCAGTCAAAAACTAGGTCAGTAGGTCTAAAATTAGAAAAATCTTTTGACCTCTCTAGAGGCCATATTTTTCAATGGATCTTCATGAAAATTGGTCTGAATGTTTACCTTGACGATATCTAAGGCATTTTCTAAACTGGGTCACATGCGGTCAAGAACTAGGCCAGTAAGTATAAAAATAGAAAAACCTTGTGACATCTCTAGAGGCCATATTTTTCAATAGATCTTCATGAAAATTAGTGAGAATTTTTACTGTGATGATATCTAGGTCAAGTTCAAAACAGGGTCATGTACCTTCGAAAACTAGGTCAATAGGTCATATAATAGAAAAACCTTGTGACCTCTCTAGAGGCCATATTTTTCAATGGAACTTCATGAAAATTGGTCAGAATTTTTATCTTGATGATATCTAGGTCAAGTTCAAAACTGGGTCACATGAGCTCAAAAACTAGGTCACTATGTTAAATAATAGAAAAAAACGACGTCATACTCGAAACTGGGTCATGTGGGAACAGGTGAGCGATTCAGGACCATCATGGTCCTCTTGTTTTTATTAAGGGAGACTTTTCGGAAATTATTTTTGTTTCAAAAAATTAATTCAAATAAGGGGATTATGCCTTTAGAGCATCAGGAAGTTGATTTCTAACATCACTGACCATGTTTAAAGCAAAAGAAGTGCAGTTTTGCAACTTTTTGTTAAAAAGTTGAAAAACCTATTCTCCAAGGCCATATAAACATTAAGGGTCGGGCCAAAAATTTAGGGTAGGTCGGGATACTGGAAATAAACAAATTTTTTACGCCTTATTTTGTTTTTTTTGCGTTCTAATCGTCCATACGTTTTTGTAAACTTTCATAACAGCAGGGCCCCCGTGGCCGAGTGGTTAAGGTCGCTGACTTCAAATCACTTGTCCCTCATCAATGTGGGTTCGAGCCACACTCGGGCCGTTAAATTCTTCAAGTGAGGAAGCCATCAAGCTGGCTTACGGAAGGCCGGTGGTTCTACCCAGGTGCCTGCTCTTAATGAAATAATGCACGGAGGGGCACCTGTGGTCTTCCTCCACCATCAAAGCTGGAAAGTCGCAATATGGCCTATAATTGTGTCGGTGCGGCGTTAACCCAAACAAAATAAATAAATAGATAAATGAATAAATAACTAAATAAAGATAAATTCATAACAGCAGTCTTTAGGTGTCATGCTGTGGACGTAAAACATTCTGGACTAACATTGGTGTTTCTATAACATTTGGTCCTTTTAGAGATTAATGGAATTTTGTTACAGCTTAAGGCAAAGAATTCGTAATGAGCGAGAAATTCAAAAACAACTTGCATCCTTGATAACATGATTTATTTTTCTGGCAGAATGACTAAGTTTTTTTTTTTAAAACTAAGTTTATCATATAAATTTATTTTACTGTAAAATGAAGGAAAAATACGGGGGGCGGGGTCTCCGTCCCCGACTCTGTTTTCGCTCTATTGTCTTAACCCCAACCACCGCCCATTTTACGCGCAGACTTTGTGCATCAAAATTTCAGAAAGAGATGTTTCTAATTTAGGAAAAAATATTTAATCACAAAAAAGTACTAGTACTACAACAAATTTCATTTTAAGCGTATTCTTATTTTGTAAGCCATTTTCCTATTGTTATTGTATATCTGAATGAATAACGAGATCAGTAGGTCAAAGGTCACAGTGATCCGGAAAAGTAGAACTTTTTTGCCAAATGTCTAGAGAATGCTTTTGTCTAAGATCACATTTAATACGGAGGTTACTTATGATTGGTAAATAACCTATAATTACTGATCTGAGGTCAGTACGTCAAACGTCCAGTGCACAGAGGTCAAATAATTTCTGTTCCTTGTGCAGTTACTGAATACATCAAGGGTGGCATTTCGTGTTCTATGAGCTCTTGTACTAGAACAAAGGTTAATTCGGTTAAGTATGTTCAGATATTCGAGTTTTGTTTGAAGTCAACACCGATAAAATGTTGTGTTATGGTTGACTGCAACGCTTGTTAACGCTTGTTAACTGGTGTCCGCCACATTGGGCGAAAAGTGAACAGATGCTGCAAAACGCATGCATCAAAGGGAGATCATATATATGCGTTTTGAAACGCCTTCTCGGATTTCTATTGTGTTGTTATTAACTTACAGCGTACAATTTTATGCTGTGTTTGAAAAATATGATTTGGTTAAATAAAAAACGCAGTCATGAATGGAAATTCTACCAAATATGAGCCGTTACTTCAGTTTACTGCTACTACGGTAAACACTGACAACAATTGACTTTCACTTCTGTCGTAAGTTACAATATCTAACTGTTATAACTATCCACTGATGAATCAGTTAACGGATACCATTTCCAGCAGTTACATTAGTTAACTGCTGCTACTGACAACAGTTACAGCAGTTAACTGTTTGTTTAAACAATATTTTATTCATATATATTTACAACATGAAACGTTACATAGTTACAGCATGAAGGATTGAGTAGAAAGCCAAGCTTATTTAAACTCTCTCCTTGCGTATTTTGGTATTTTGTTTCGGTAACATGTTAACTTCACAATAAACAGTATTGTATGTAGACCGGTTAGACATAAAATGAAGGAAAATAAATATATGTGTATTCATTTAATATTTAAAGCAAATGTAAAGACAAAAACATATCTATGAGATCGTACAGGAAAGAAAGGACAGAAAAGCAAGAAGCAAGAAAAGATAGGTTGTAGCGGTCACTTTAAAGCACTTGGTTATGTTTGACGGACTTATATCATACTCATAAAGGGTCTGAAATAAGAAATTAGATAATTTGGAGTCGTGTTATGTTTTAAATCTGTTTGTTTGCTGTATGTATTTTTGTACGTGTAGAAAGATAGAATTATTTTGTGTGTTTGTGATTGATGTATTACCATAAAGCAAAGTATGTAGTGTTATGTTGGAAATTAGTTGGACGCTGTTGAATAATTCCGTGCGCTCTCTTGTGTAAATAGGACAGTTGAAGAAATAGTGGTATGTATTTTCAACCTCTCCACATGTACATAGTGGGCTATTAACGATGTTTTTGGAAAAGAGGTCTTCATTACAATGTGTTCTGAGTCTGCAATGGAGAATTTGGTATTTGCGGTCTCCAACATAGTAGTGGTCGGGGGCTTTATGTCCTCCAGAAAAGAGTCTCCTTTTAAAGATGGCTAGTGTGGGAGAGTTTCGCAGATCTAGTGGTAATTGATTCCATTCCGTTATGGTTGATAGTAGGAAAGAGTTGTGTATGACACTGAAAGTTTCTGATAATGTTTGCATTTCTTAGATTGTATACAGATGTTTGGCCAACGGCATCTGGAACCAAGGAGGAGAGATAATGGGGAGTCAGAAGATTACTCATTTTATAGAATAGGATCAGTTTATGTTTGTTTCTCCTGATTTTAATGGGCTCAAATCCAGTATCATTGTACAGGTTCTCAAAAGAAACTAATTTGGTTGCTCCAGTTATGATTCTGCAGGCTTCCAGTTGAATTTTCTCAAGTTCAAATTCTTCCTGGTGGGTAATATTACTCCATACCACATCAGAATACTCAAGAAGAGGTCGTATAAAAGACAGATAGATAGTTTCGAGGGATTTGCGATCAAGAATAAACTTTAAGGTTCTCATGATACCGATACGTTTCCACGCCTTTTCCTTGATACTATCTATGTGTTCGTGCCATGTTCCGTCTTTAGAGAGGACAACTCCAAGATGTTTGTGGGATAAAACCTCATTGATCTGGACATCATGCATGGTTAAAGGAGGATGTAAGGGTTTATTAACTTTACGAGAGATAAGAAGAGACTCTGTTTTTCTTGGATTAAAGTCTACTAACCAGTCATTCGACCATTTAGTTATTTTTAAAAGATCAGAGTTCAAAGATTCAGCGGCAGATATTGGATTATCTACAATGATATATAGACTTGTATCGTCAGCAAAGAGTTTGATGGTAGAGTGTATGTCATGAACAATATCATTGATGAAACAATGAAGAGAAGATGTCCCAGAATAGAGCCCTGTGGTACACCAGCAGATATTACAACTGTATCAGAAGAGCCACCAGGAAGAACTACTTTTTGTTTTCTTTGTGATAAGTAGTCACGAAACCAGTTTAAAAGACGTCCAGAGATACCTGTGGATTCGAGTTTGAAAAGAAGACCTTTGTGCCAGACGCGATCAAAGGCTTTAGAGATGTCACAGAAGACCGTACGGACTTCTTTTCCTTCATCTAGGTGCTTGACAGAATGTATTGTATATCGAGACAAGTTGGTTTGTTGTTGAGTCATTGGGGACAAATCCAGATTGGAGAGAAGAAATAAAGTTATTTTCTAAAAAGAAATTGAAAACATGTTTGTGGATGATTTTTTCTAATACTTTACTGATGGTGCTAAGTAGAGATATTGGTCTATAATTTGATACTAATTGCGGGTCATTCTTTTTAAAGATAGCACAAACGTGTGCATGTTTCCATTGTGATGGTAATTTTCCAGTGTGAAGTGACATGTTAAAGAGTTTACAAAATGGATTTGCTAATTGCTGTGATAATTCCTTTAGGATTCTATTATTTAAATTGTCTGGTCCTGCTGCTTTTCCTGTTGAAAGTGACTTGAGTGTTACAATTATTTCATCTTCTGTGATATTGATAGAGTTTAGTGTTGTGTGATTCGGATTTAATTGTATGTGTGGCAGTGTTTTGTTATTGTTGTTAAGTAATGTTTGCGATTGGAAAAAGTTATTAAGTAGGTTTGCCTTGTCAGTGTCTGATGTGATAAGATTACCATTATCATTTAAGGTTTGAACTGCTGGGTTAGTTAAAGGTGATATAAATTTCTTTAATATTTTCCAATAATCTGTTGGTTTGAGATTTTCATTTTTTAATTTATCTGACAGTTTTTGAGAATGATGTGTTTTTGCATTTCTGAGGAGCTGGGTTGTTTTATTTCTTATTTGTCTGTATTTGGTCCAGTGATGTTCGCTCTGTGTACGTTTTGCCTTGTCGTATGCTCTTTTTCTTTTTCTGATGAGTTTTCTTATTTCATTGTGCATCCATGGAGGGTCGGCTGGTCTAATTGTAGTTATTTTATTAGGAATATGTTTTTTTTTATATGGAAATGATATGTTGAGTGATTTTATTTGCATATGTATCAATATCATCATCTGCTAGGGAGTCCCAGTTGGTAGATGTTGCCTCTTGTCTTAAGTTGAACAGATGAGAGTGTGCTACATGAATCAGGACCTGGATTCTTGTGAATATCACCAGCACATAATAGTATCATGGACATCCAGGTTATCAGCTCAAAATTTGTAAAGTGGCGTAGTCCCTTTATATTCATCTGAAAAAAGGCAAAGAGTCCAATCCTCACCCTATACATGGTTAGTTTTATAGCCATTAGGTTATACCAGGACTAAATGCTTCATAGGGTGAGGTTAACCAGTATCTAAAGTGACTAAGACAAAAGGGTAGTAGAACAAGGATAGAGAGAAAAGTAGAGAACGGATCAAAGATATAGAGAAGTACGAGTGTGCAACTGGACATAATAAACATAGATTTAATATACCTCACAATAATTTTGATTTTTAACAAAATATATTTGTTATTACATACTAGAACTTACTCGACTGTTCTGTATTTTAATTCTCGTGGTCATTGATGTGTTTTGATTGACAGGGGTTACACGGGATGAAACAAGTGCTTTTCATTGGCCGATACTGCCAGGCAATTACATGAAGTGTGTATGTTTCATTGTTTGGTCATCGGATTATCTAATTAGTAATGAATTAAATGTTTTACAACCTGTTATTACTATAATTGTCCAAATTGTGGGTATATGGAATATTATAATAAATTTAATACAGTTTCAAGTTTTCAACATTACTTACAATTTTAAATGAATATATTTATATTGTGTGTATATTAATTCTCGTGGTCATTGATGTGTTTGATTGACAGAGGTTGAACGGGGTGAAACGAGTGCTTCATTGGCCGATACGGCCAGACAAGTACATGAAGCGTGTATATTTCATTGAATGGTCATTGGATTATGTAATTAGTAGTGAATGAAATGTTTTACTACATGAGTACATGTATCTGTTATTACTACAATTTTCTAAATTGAAGGCATATGGAATAAGATGATGAATTTGACACAACTTCAACATTGGTTACAATTATAAATGAATATATTTATCCTGTGTGTAAGTGTACAATATTGTGTAAATTTCAAGATGTGTGCTCATCGTCAGAATTTGTTTGTGTAAAGTGGTTATTTTCAAAATGGATTTACTATGAATTTAGTTGCAGTTGCGTTGGATATAGCGTGCCGTACATCTCTGTGAGTAACTTGTATATTAAATAGTTTAGTATTGCTATCTTGTAACGTTAGAAACACTGAGAAAGTATTGAGTACAAAATGTATATAGTAATATATGTTTGACAGGGATGACACAGTGAAGTTTTATCTAAAGCAGTTAAAGTCTTGTTTTTAGTTTCAAAAAAGCTTAGCTCTCTACTACATACTGGTACTTACTAAACATTTATGATACAAATTACATAATACAGTGTATGATATAAAATATAATATTTTAGCCCACATACAGTACATAATACATTCTCACACAGAGTTCTTAAAATTCACACAAAATACAAATGTTTCATTTATAACAAATCTATCTAATATATGACTATTTAATTTACACATTATTCTCATGCAGATCTTATTCTAGATTTCACATCATCATCATATTATTATTGATATTATTATTGTTGTTATTTTTATCATTTATATCATTATTAATAAAAAGCAAATCATCACAGGATAGACAATTGTATTCTTATTATTTGACCTACATCTCAGGTAATCATTATTCTTATTTCTTAACTGTCACAGTAGTAGTCATCAATATCATCATCATTATCATCATCATCATCACACACTCATACAAATATTTCTTTTATCACAAATCTATCAAATATATGACTATTTAATTTACACATTTTCTCATGCAGTTCTTATTCTAGCTGTCATATCAGTATTCATCATCATCAGCAGCAGCATCATCATCTTATCATTATTTTTATTATTATTATTTATAAAAATTTATTCATCACAAGACCTACATTTCATGTAAGCATTACAGTATTGTCTTAGCTATCACAACAGTAGTCATCAATATCATCATCATTATCATCATCATCATCACACATCATACAAATATTTCTTTTATTAAAAATCTATCAAATATATAACTATTTGGTTTACATATTGTTCTAATGCAGTTTTTATTCTAGCTATCATATCAGTGTTCATCATCATCATTATCATCATCATTATCATCATCATCATTATATTCCTATTAATTTAACTGTTACTACTCTCAACGGAAACATCAGTTAACTGCTTTTACTGTCAACTGTAAAATCAGTTCAGTGCTATTACTGTAAAATCTACATCAGCTACCTTCTACTGTAAATGGTAACATCAGCTTACAGTTACTTCTGTCAACAGTTACATCAGTTACCTGTTACACTTGTCAACAGTTATTTCAGTTATCTGTAACTATTGCACACAGCTACATTAGCTTCCTGCTACATTTGGAAACAGTAACATCAGCTAACTGCTAATACTGTCAATTGTTATATTACCTTTAGTAATGATACTTCTGCCAATAGTTATATCAGTTAACTGCTACTACTGTCTACAATTATATAAGCTTATTGTTACTACTATTAACCCTTCAATCATTTAACTGTTACTACTGTCAACAGTTACATCAGTTAACTGTTGCTACTGTTGATTTATCAGTTAATTGTTACGTCAGTTATCTGTTAGTTCTGTCAACAATTAATTCTGTTTACTCTTACGACTGTCAACAGTTACATTTTTCACTCTTACTGCTGCCAAAAGTTATATCAGTATATTTAACTACTTAAACGTCATTTATCTGTTACTACTGTCAACAGTTACATAATTTCACTATTACTTCCTCCAACAGTTATATCAGTTAGCCATTACTGTTGTTAACAATTATAACAGGTTACAGTTACTTCTGCCAACAGTTACATCAGTCAACTGTTACTACTGTCAACGGCTACATCAATTGATTGTTAATATTATCAACAGCTGTATCGGGTTACAGTTACATCAGTTAAATGTTACTATTGCTGCTTCTGTAAACAGTTACATACATTAGCTTACTGTTACTGCTGTCAACAGTTACATCAGTTAATTGTTAATACTGTCAGAAGTTACATTAGTTAGCTGTAACTACTTCACACACATACATCAGCTACCTGCTACTACTGTAAACAAATACACCAGCTTATTGTTACTGCTGTCAACAGTTACATCAGATAACTGCATACAGGTACATCAGCTCACTGCTACTACTAAGCAGTTACAGCAGTTTACTGCTAATACTACCAACAGTTACATTAGTTAACTGTCATTACTGTTAACAGCTGTAACAGTTAATTGTTACTACTCTAAACAGTTAATTGTTACTACTCAGTTAACTTAACTACTTTCAATAGTTACGCTTGATGACTGTTACTACTGTCAACAGTTACATCAGATTACTGTTACAACTGTCAACTGTTACATCATTTAACTCTTACTGCTGCCAACAGTTACATCAGTTAACTGTTACTACGTTCAACAGCTATATCGGGCAACAGTTACATCAGTTTACTATTACTACTGTCATCAGTTACAGTTATCTTTTACAAATGTCAATAGTAACAGCAGTTATTTTTAACAGTCATCAACAGTGACATGAGTTCTCTGTTACTACTGTCAACAGTTACATCAGATAACTGTTATTATTGTCAACAATAAGGTCACTTATCTTCTACTGCTGTCAACAGTTACAGCAGTTACATTTTACATCCATAAAAAGTTGCAACAGCAATTCACTGCTTTTTCTGCCCACAGTTACATCATTTCACTGCTACTACTTTATAATCAGTTGGCTGCTTCTACGGCCCATAAGTACATCAGGTAACTACTGCTACTGTCAACACTTAAAATTAGCAATTAGCTGTTACCACTGCTCATAGTAACAACAGTTAACTTTTCTTTCTGCCAAAAATTGCAGCAGTAAATCGATGTTTTATCCGACAAAAATAGAAGCTTATACTTCTACTACCAACATTTAACTGCTACTACATTTAGCAGTTACATCAGTAAGCTGCTACTACTGCCAACAGTTTCAACAGGTAACTTTCATTTCTACATGCAGTAACATTAGATAACTGCCACTACTGGTAACAGTTACTGTAGTTAACTGCTTCTGCTGCCAACATTTAATTGCTACTATTGTAAACAGTTACGTAATCTCCTACTACTGGCAACGTTTTAATTCTACTTCACCAGCCAACAATTATTACAAACGTTAACTGCAACTACGACCATCACATAACGTCTACTGCTGTAAGTAGTTATATTAGTTATTGTAGGTCTGCAAGTTTGAAACAAATACTGTTCTACTTTGTAGAATTTTTGTAAATAGTATTGTTTCACAAAGCAGCATTGTACCCGATGGACATTCAGCAAATAAAAAAGAAAGGGTCGTGATCTGGCTTTTCTTTTGTTAGACCAGTTTGAATATATTGATGGGAAAACCGAACTTTTGATGATATTTTCGCAAGAAAAAAATCCACAGTGAAAATTTTAATGATTTTTTTCTGTTTTCAATTTACCTATTTTCAGTCATATGGCCAAATAGAAAGGAAAGATCCGTATGCCTTTTTTTACAATTCGCTATCAATTGAAGTCCTAAGATTGTTTCTTATTTTATGTTATTATCTTAAATTATTTTACATCAAAGTGTATATATTGTCAAAATAAACATCAACAAAGACAGTAAAACTGACGGTGTAACATCGAATAAACAAGATATTACAAATTCCCTGCAACATGTATGGTATCCGTATGACTATCATTAGACATTATGGGCATGGGTGGGTACCTGGGTAGATTTCCAACTTCTAAAAACCAGGTGGATAGTCTCCTAGTAAGAAAGATTTTTACACCGCAATCGAGCTTTCGAACCCACAGAGGTGAGCTGTGAGTGATTCCAAGTATGCGGCATAACCATTCAGCCACGGAACCCCCGCACCCCACGGAACCCCCGCACCCCATGTTATTCGTCAATCGTATCTGTACAACAATATTAAAACATTGCGACTTATGGTAGTGGACCCGTAATAGTGTATCTCTTTTTAAAGATATTCAATTACTACCATAAACTTACTTTGACAAATTTTCAGGAGTGCGCAGGTTCAAGCCGCATTAGGATCAAACATTTTTTCTTTATATTTCTTGTAGAAAGTCAAACTGTTTTTCAAGACTTATTATAGATTTATTTACAAAAGCGGATTTTTCTTCACTTTATAAGCAATTTCTTGCTGTTTAAATGGTACAAAAGGATGCAGGGTTAGACAGAGTTACATGCGGTAAAAGTTTACTCTTTTGTGTACATATTGTGGAGAAATGTAAGGTTTTACTTATGCCCCATGGTTATTTTTGAGTGTAGAGACCAAAATGTAAAACAGTCTCACAGGACTCGGCCATAATTTTTCAGTGTTGGAGCTAAATTTCTGTCTGATTAAAGCCTTTTACTTGAGACTTTTTTTGTGTTTTATAATTATACTTTGAGGTTTCTTTGTCAAAATTATTGGTTTAATGAATTCTCTGCGAACGTCATGTACAGTGGTTATCACTTTGAAATTTTGTCTCTATTTGAGCTTGAGAAAATATCATAAATCATACACACTTAAAAAAACGACACGGTGAAAGTTATATAAAGCTTGCAACACGAAGAAGTGTTAACTTTAAGACTGTATCAAGTTAACGCTTTTTTTTAAACATTACTATTACGGGTCCACTACCTTAAGAATATTGTTCATGGGGACATTAAATACAACTACGGATATCACAATTTAGGCGGAAAACAGAAATACGTTTAGCTATATGTTCTCTCTGAATTTGTTTATTTTGTAAATGGGTTATCACTCTACAAGGTTATCGGTAATACTTCATAATCTGTAGTGATATTTACACAAATATTTGCTTAGATAGATTGTATACTAAAATTGAACACGAAAACCTAAAGGACAATAACAGTCATTATCAACAATAAACTGGCAAGTTTTAACAAAAATATTTTCATTACATAATATAGTAAAATATACATGTCACATTCAGTAACAAGAATGAGAGTGCTAAAGCTTCCTAAGCATATATATACTGTATATAGTTTATTTTGTATAATTTCTCTTTTAATAGTCATAATCTCCAGGCCTTGTGTTAGACAGGGTTTTAAGCGTATTGATCTTTACCATGGTCAGCCAAACCTTCAACTGAGGCAGATGTACTCTTCTAAACTATTTATTGAGGTATGAGTGTTATTTGGACTTATTTTATTTCAAAGTCTCCAAGCCACAAAAATCTGTTTTTATAATGAAACTTAAAGAGCTATGTGCTTCAAACCTGAGACTGTCTGGAGAAAGTTAGAGCCACACATTTTGTTTCTAACTATTTATGGTCCTGGTTTCAAAGACACAGGCAGGGGGCATTAAAATGTATGAACTGTTTGTTCGTCAGCCGGTCCATTTTTCAGTCTGTCACAATCGACTGCTCCTACAGAAATGAAAATTGGTATACTTCATCCACACGAAACAGACATAAACATATCAGGACTTTATTTTGTCCAGAGTTAGTGTCGTTCTTTGGACTGTGAAATATCACAACTACATCAGATCGTTGTTCCTCTGCTCCTAAATTTTCCATCCATCTGAAATGAAACTTGGTTTGCACCATCAATATGAGTGGATATGGGCATATTGTTGGGATTTTCTTGTCCCTTCTCTGTAGCCTTTTTTTGGACTTCGAAATATTACAACAGCTTTCTCTTGCAATTTCCATCGAGACCTACATGACTGATTATTCTTTTCTGGAGTTACAGCCATTTACGAGACTTTAAAATACTATCAGGACTTCGATGTCTGATTATTGTTCCTGGAATTATGGCTCTTCTCGGGACTTTAAAATATAACAACTGCATCCATTTGAAATGAAATATGCCCATTTTGTCTGTAGGTTTATGTCGATATTGTTTCAGTTTTGCCCCGTTTTCTTTTTCGGAATTGGCATGCGCCGTAAAATAATGACGCCATTCTTGTTTTATTAAGCTTGGTACATGGATGGAGGATATGTACGTGCTTTTTTGTTGCTGTGGCTAACAATGCTGTTAATGACATTATATAGTAAATAATATGACAAAAATGTGGGATCATGCGCTAACTTTAAAAATACAAGATATTTTTTATGCAACTTGATACATGGACAGATGGTAATATCGAGAATATGCACTCCATTCCCGCGGTTGCTGTCAACAAATAGTATGAAACAGGACAAAAAGTGAAAATTTGCGATAACTTAAAAGTACAAAAGATTTTTTAATGAAATTTGGGAAATAGATAAAAATCAATGTGGGAAACAAGAATTTTACTTTATTGCTCTTGATTTTCCGTCTCATCGTCAAGGTGGATTCTGAATTAACTTAGAAAGTACAAAATAGTTTTCATGGAACTTGACACATGGATATATGACAACGTTGATGCTATTTTCATCCTTTTATTTTTTGCTGTAGCACATTTGCTATAGCAACAAATGTGGTTGCTTATTACAACAAATAGTCCAAAAATGTTGATTCTGTGATTGACGTAAAAAGATTGTTTTCATGATATTTGATTCATAGGTAGAAGACAATACGAAAAACATGAACATTCTGTTCCTTCTCCGATTTGTCTATATGACTGCTTAGTAGATGCTGTCATAACTTTAAATGTACAAGAGAAATTTTCATAAAACCTTGGACATAAAGAAAAATATGTTTCGTATACAGATAATTGCTTTTAAGCTCGACTGTTTGAAATATCTCTTAATATAAGAGCTTAGTTGTCATCTTTTCGCCGGTATGGGTGTCAACGCCATAAATGCTTTGCAAGTAAGCCAATTCTTAAAGCTACAAGGCTTAATGCTTTTAAACTGAACGCATGCCCTTGACAACATATGACCAATGACAAGTTACATAACACTGGTTTATTTTTTTCAAATTTTCTTCTCTTTCTAAATTAACAGTTTTATGAACGTTTTGCATATAGGCATATTTCTCAGAAATTATTTGACAAAATATTTTCAAACTCTACACACATCTTTGACAATATGAGATGACATCAAATGGGAGGTTTGGAAAAACTCTGGCTTACATTTGCAAATTTATGTCTCATTTTTACTCAAACTGTTACCAGGATTTTTTAGCATTTGATTCAATCTTCGACTTCTTGAATTGTCCATTCTGAGCTAGGTTCCACATTTCCGAACTAGACTGCAAAACAATGTCCCCTTTTCAACTGAAAACATTTCGATAAATCTTTGTAAGCTAGCACTATATGGATAGATTTCAAATACCTAGCGCGCTGTCATTAGACGGCTCTTTGTTCTAGAATTTTCAAAAGATATATATTAGTCTTTATTTTTTTTTTTAAATCTAAAATATATTAATGATACTTTAGTTTTTGCAACAGTCACTTTATATTTGTGACAGCTATATTGATGAATAACTTTGTTTAATGTTTGATTATTAGTATTTATTCGCGGGATAAGGTTATATAGGTACGAAATAATGTCAAAAAAAACTAAAGTTAAGAAATGCGTTTAACATTAATTAATATTTCTAGTGCACTGGCGATAACTTTGACATTTTACAACCCACCTAATATAATTGCCATTACTTCCCTTATATATCTAGATAACGTGGTATTTATAGATATTTACGTCGAAAGGAAGTACAAAAATCAGAACGGAGGGAGGAGACATTTCAAAGTTTCTTTCTCACCTGTTTAAGTGAAAACGATATTGATGTTCTGGAATACTAAATTTTTACTTATAACCAAACAATAAACTTACAGGAGTATAAGGTAAACGATTGTTTTCTTTTTAAACATCATTATTTTTGTGCATGCTATCAACTAAAAAGGACAAATACTTAAAAGGAATATACCATATTCTTAATTGTTCCCTTATAAAAGAAATTGCATAAGGAACATAAAATAACAAGAACCTGAAGTAAACAAAACCACAAATATAATTCCTTAGATGTGTCTTTATGCACCCAGAAACAGCAAGTTTTTGCCGTAAATCCGGGATCAGACGGGGTTACGTGTTCAATCTGGAGACCGTAAACTGAATCTGACCCGAGCGTCTTTTTTGTACTTCGGTTCAGAGATATGTGTTTAGGGTGATCGACACCACGAACTTAATGAGTGAGTGAGTTGGGTTTTACGGTGAATCGACACAAAATGGTCATATATCGCCGAGCACAAAATTAAACATGTGATTGAATCATGTCATGGAAAAGCCAGGATTCGCTTAAAGCTATTTCCGGGGTCATTTCAAATATGATGTTGATTGTTGCTGTTAAAATTCAATTACAACCATACCACATTGATAATTAGAAAATTAAAAGATAATCAGTTTACCAAACTATTGCAAAGCAATCCTTCTTTTTAGGAGTTAAACACACATCAAGAAATACAGTTTTTATCTGTTTAGCATACTAATTATGATACTGATAATAAAATCTGTAAAAAGATCCTTTGGAAGCTTAGAACGCTAGCCAAAAATAGCAGACTCGGTTTGATCGAGTCTGTTCATGAGAAGTAATGAAGTGAGCAACAACCCCTCACACCCCCTATCACCTGCTTAAGCGGAACTCTATTAAACAACTATTGAAGTAGTGTACTAATTATGATATTGTTAAGTACTATTAAGTAAAGTGTTAATTAAACCTATAGATTGGTACGCCAGTCCGCTTAGGGAGAGCGCATATCTACGGGTCGAAGGGTCGCGAGTTTGATCCCCGGGCGGGTCGATGTTCTCCCTGACGAATTGATAAGATACATTTACTGTAATTATTCGTCTTCCACCTTTGATTCATGTAGGAAAGTTGCGAAGAATATGGTTGTACTGGTACAGAATCCAGGAACACTGGTTAGACTACCAGCCCGCCGTTACATATTTGAAATATTGTTGTCAAACGGCGTTAAGGAGAGAGTTTCAAATAACCTTTCAGCTTCCTATTCAATCCTGTATGCTTTTTGATATATATACATGTTGTAAATGAATTGTGATTAATAAAATATTGTTTAAACGGCGTTAAACTCAAACAAACAATCAGATAGGCAATGAGTTTCATACATCACGAATTTTGCCTGCAAAGTATTCACTTAACAATGAAAACTTCTCCTTAAAACAATATGGCCGTCAAAACTAAGGTTTTCTACTCTAAGAGACATTTTTAAGATTACCAAGAGAACAAGCTTTCTAAACAGTCTACAATATTCTTAAATAACTAAACGATGACTGTGAAATTTCAGCCTGTAAAATATAAAGAGACTTTTATGAAATATCTTTCATTCGCCAGCTCTAGGCATAGAAGAATTTGATTAGCAAAATACTACAAAATCATACGTTTTCAAACCACGTATAAATGTTAAGCCATGCACACTGGCACCAGACCAGAATGAAAATGTCTCGGTACATGTTATACCCTACCCCTAGGTATTCTATAAGAACCATGGTCATGAACGGGAAAATGTACTAACCCATTTCAATCGTAAATTTCTGACCTAAAACGGGCAATACTCGGTGAATGGGTACCCAGCATATTGAAAAAAAATGTAATATATCTTCCATCGTGCACCAGTCACATTCTATCAAAATTTCATATTGCAGAGATACTACACATATTTTATGCATTCGTTAACGTTACAGAAAAAAAAACTTGCTTGAACTTCCCTCATTAACATCTGGTCTAGAGGTCGCAGCAGTGTGCACATGATAGGCAAAATTTAAACAAACGAAATTAGAATGCAAAATATTCACAGTTTAACAATAAAATTCGAAATGATGAATGAAATTCATCTTAATATATATGATTTTGAATTTGAAACAATACATTGGTATACATCTGTACTGTTTATTTAATTCATATTGCATATTTATGCCTGTAAAGTGTTTATTTTATGATAAAGTTATTTTTCTATTTCATAATTTCAGTAATGGCAGTGTCGGGACGTAAATTGTCAGATATCCACGGCTCAGCTTCACTAGGTTCTGCAGAGGACTTTGACAACAGTTGTGAACCTTGCCTTTTCGTTGGTCAGCATGTAGGAGCTCATGGATTTTGCGTGGAATGCCAGGAATATCTATGCAAAAATTGCTTTGAATGTCACAAGAAGACAAAAGCCACACGGAATCGGCCAGCTTCTTGATAAAGACAACGTTGGTAAACATGCTACTACCAGTAAAGATTCCGATGAATGCACAGAAAAATGTTCTGTGCATAAAAAGGAAATAATTAAATTCTTCTGTCCAACACACAAAGCGCTTGGCTGTAATGACTGCGTCATCTTGGATCACAGGACATGTAACATTGACTACATACCTGACAAATGTGCAGATATAGGGGACAGCGAGGAATATATGGATATCATGAAGAAATTAAAAGAAAAAATGAAAGAAGGAGAAGATGTTTTGAAGAAAGCTGAAGTGAGAGATAAAGAGATAGATAAATGCCATGCTGGTATTATCAAAGAAATCCTCAACTTCAGGAAGGAAATAAATGAACGCCTAGATCAACTACAGCAAAATATTCAGAAAGATGCTGACAAAAAGAAATCCGACGATAAAAAAATAATTCAGAAGGTAGTTGATGAATGTGCCAATATTTCTACTGAAATCAAGAATTTGCAGTCAAGTCTACAAGCTAATAAAAACGCACGGGAAAACGGGCAACTTTACATCAATATTAAACGAGCTGAATGCAAAATAAATTCATATGCAGTATAGAAGGCAGATGAACATTTAGCAAAGTCAGATATGCAATACTCATTTGAACGAAATGCTGATCTTGAAAAAATGTTGTCTAAACGCGACACATTTGGGAAGTTAAATCTCTCTTCTAGTCTGGTCGTTCCAACGAAGAAGAAAATATATAAAGAAAAATATACCTTAACATATAAAGAAGATATAGATATAAGAACAAAGTCAGATAGATGTTCTTGCAATATCACAGGATGTGCTGTCTTGTCCTCTAACAAATTGGTCCTGGCTGATATCAATAACAGGAAGCTTAAAGTTGTAGACATTCAGAGTAAAGCTGTCATAGAAGATAAAGGACTTAATTCTTACCCATGGGACATTGCCGTAATGCCTCGGGATCATATTGCAGTAACGATTCCAGATGAGAGAGCGATATGTGTAATGTCAACATCCGGTCAGTTGTCAGAAGTCAAGAAGATTGCAGTAAAAGGCAAATGTATGGGTATAACTTATCATCAAGATCATCTCTATGTTGTTTGCCAGGACCCTAACAGTGTACTGGTACTGGATACACAAGGTAATGTCCAGAACACAATCTCCCTGAATAATGACATATTTAATGACCCACAATATATTGTGGTAAGTGAGGATTCCAGACATATCTATATCAGTGACTATGGTAGCCACTGTATAGTCAGTATAACATTACAAGGTGATGTATCAGCTGTATACAAACACAAGAAACTTAGTGGACCACGTGGAATGGTGATGTTAGATGATGGATCATTGCTGGTGTGCTGCTTGAATAATAACACCATTCATCATATATCAGGAGACTTGAAGCAAGGTCAGATAATGATAGATCGTCTATTGAACCTACTCTCTATATGCTACAGTCATCATCATGATGAAGTCTATATTGGCTGCTATAGTAATCAGCTGAAAGTGTATAGTATAAAATGAACTACATAAACAGCATGATAAACATAAAATTCCATGTAAACAGTTATTACATTACAAGTCGGTTTATCAATAAATGTCTGATGCTAACTTCTATGTACAGAAAAAATTGTGGTCAAATTACAAAATGACTTTGTAAAAAACAGAAACATATTAATACTTTATATATAGAAAATTAAGTTTTATTATATTTATATGTATTTGGTTTAATTTCTTGAATCCTATAATGATATATTTAGCATTCACAAATGTAATCAATATGATAACTATGATTTATTGATTTCTGAAATGCAAAACTGAACAGTTGTTTGGGAAATCCTCATATATATATGATATGTAATAGTAATTTCTTCCTAACATGTTGCACTCTCATTTAGCATTTTCCTCTTTCCTCTTCTAAACATGATATCTTTCCAAAATTTGAATGTTGTTGTTTTTATCTCACCTGTCACATAGTGACAAGGTGAGCTTTTGTGATCACCCTTCGTCCGTCGTCCGTCGTCTGTGCGTCCGTGCGTCTCGTGCGTCCGTGCGTCAACAATTTATTATCTATTTTGACCTTGTCTGCACAATAGCAGCTTCTTTTATGATTTGATTTTAACCAAACTTGCATAAAATTTGTATCACCACAAGATCTTGGTTCCTTTCTTGAACTGGCCAGATTCCATCATGGGTTCCAGAGTTATGGCCCCTTAAAGGTCCAAAATTGGCTATTTTGGCTTTTGCAGCCATATAGAGACTTCATTTATGATTTTATTTGATACAAACTTCCAAAATGTCTTCAACAACAATACATCTTGGATTCCATGACAAATCAGATCCATTCGTAGGTTCCAGAGTTATTTTATCTTATACCTGATTACCTCCCCTGATTGTAATCAAAATGAATTTATATAAGTAAGTTCTTATTATTTGAAATTTCATTATTGTCATAAGTTGGACTGAGCCAATGAGGGTAGATAACTATGGACTGATTTTATGTCAAATTACCTCCCTTTATTTCAAATTAAAATGGGTATATCTCCGTAACTTATGAAGATGCTGATCTGAAATTTCATTTATGTCAACAGATTTATTTGGCAGATCCTTCTTTTGTTCACTTACAATCATTTTTTTAATTACTTCCCTTTTACGTTACTATAAATAGCTTATTTATAGTAACTTTTTTATTATTGGCAGTAGGGAAAAACCGAGACCACTTTCCTGTGGTACAACATGGATGGTACCTCCACTTTTTAGGTGTATGTTGACATATCTGTACCTTGTAAGAATCTTTTTTTTTCTTTTTGGTTTATTTTCTTCCCTTTGTTGTTCCTGTCCTTTGGACTTAGATATTTTTTCTGAGGACCTTGTCCTCTAGTGCAATGATAACAGGTGAGCGATATAGGGCGCCATCATGGCCCTCTTGTTTGTTGTTCACGGTTGTTGTATATATAACATTTGGTATAAACTTTCTGAAAACTAACACACTTTGCGTTTGGTGAATCATTTTATTTAGAAAAGATATCTGTGGTACGAGAAAATAGAGAAAAAGTTTAATACATGGGTGTTTGGCCGATACGGTCAAAGTGTTTGATTTTCAAATCAATTCTCAACAAGAAAATGAAATAAAAAGAGGGTCTTCAAGACAGGTTTTATGCAAATTTACACTTTACCTTTTAGTGATATTTTTAAAAGCGAAATTGAACGTCAATCTTTTATTGCTCTTCAATCTTTTGCAGCAAATCAGAGATGAATAACAAAGATTACCTGGTGTCCTAGATAGATAAGAAATGTGGTGAAATCGCGTGCAAGACAAAACTATAACTCGTATCTTATTATTTTAAAGAAGACAAAAACACCAATTTGTTTCGTTAATATTATGCTATATATGACTTTAATGAGATATTTTGATATGCAGATAACATAATCTTGAATCACATTTTAATTGCATTTTCAACCTGAATACTTTCATGGAATAAAACCCCGTGTTTCTGTTCATGAAAACGTTCTTTATGAATATTGAGTAGATGATACATGAATGAGATAGTGCCCCTTTGGGACAGCGTTAAATGTTTCGGCACGTTAAATGTCGCAACCACCGTTAAATGTCGGGAAATTGGCGCTAAATGTCGCAACCACCGTTAAATGTCGCGAATTTGGCGTTAAATGTCGCAACCACCACTAAATGTCGCAAAAGCATCTGACTTACATGTATACACTTCGTGCTGGTGAAAGTATCATCATTCTATCCGAGTAAACTGTCCTTTTTGTACAGCTTCATATTTCACGGCCGTTAAGGTTCCTCCGCGGAGCAGTTGTCAAGACCGCAGTGTTACACCTTATAGATTTTGCGCCGTAAATAGCTCACATGCGAGCTTGTAGGACCACATTCGTAACAGATCGCATTTGTAACCGATTTCGTACGTATGCGATCGCATTCGTAACAGGTAAAATGTGTTACGAATGTGTTTGTCCAACATGGGGGTTGACATGAGAAGCACATATGTATCATGTTGAGTTTTATACTGCAAATGTTCTATCAGTGGGTTGTCATCGTAACATCATTAACTGCCATAAGCACCATCACAAGTTAGCGTGTCGTCGTCGACGTCAGAAACGTCATAAAATTACTTTGAGCCGCATCATGAGAAAATGGGCCTTCGGGAATCTTTGAGGCTTTGCAACCAGTGTGGGCCCTGATCAGCCTGTGTATCCGCGCAGTCTGATCATAGCCCACTCCGTTCACTGTTATTTCAAAGAAGGCTTATTCTACCTGAATATGAAGTTTTCTGACCCTAATTCAGATGCATAAATGCCAGATCAGCCTTAATATAGAGTTTCCGGAAATTCACAAAAATATCCGAATGCCAATTTTCCCGTGACTTGGCTCAATTTTTATTATTTTTGCATCCACTGCCACTACTACTATAATATGATTACAACTTAAGCTACTTCTACTGTTACCTCGACTCACTGAAATGTAGACCCACATGCTCAGGTCACTGGTTCGAACCCGGTGGCGACATACATTTGTAGATATCTTTCGTTATCCAGAGCTGTCTCAAGTTGGGTGACAAACATGAAGTTGCCACGTCCTGGAAAAAAATATATACAATTTGTCATGGACGGAGTCGTAAGCCTTAAGTCTAGGAGGGCCCGATCATGTGCATGCTTCGAACTAATATCTATGAGATTTTAAGAAAGTACACCTTAGTTTTTAATTACCCCCACCCCACTGAGCTCGCTTGTAAGGAAATAGGCCTTCGTTTATTATAGTCCTACCGCGAAATAGCGGAATTTGTGCGTTCGAGCAGTTATATATAGGTTCTTGTCAGATTTTCAAATTATTTGGTTCAAATGATCAGCACGGATAGAAGGTTTGTTGCGATCATGATCCATGTTGCTATATCCAATTTGAACTTAGATTTGTTTTGTTATTTTGCTGTAATATATATACGTTTGTGTCCGGATCATAACTTGCTTTAGTCAGATTTCGAAATACCTTGGTACAAATAACCGCCATTTATTGACAATCTCTAGTGATCATATTACACCTATTACTGCAAACAACTCAAATTTGGCACCCTGTAGAATGGTTTTGATGAATATTATGATTATATTCAGAGCGCCTGTTTTCAACAGTATTTAGGTAATACAGTTTAGGGCAGTTAATTTTACCATTGATCCTACGGACCAGTCCAAGATAATGATGATTATGTTGATGATGAAGAGGAGGATGATGATGATGATAAAATGTCAAAAGTATCAAAATCAGTACAACAGTATCTTTATGTTAGTAACAGACAACTCCCCAGCACCGATAGGCGAAAATCGCAACAGATACGTGTAGTTATCATCCGGTCTCGAACGTGTATCCCTCGACACTCTAGTCGATGGTTAGTTCCTCCCATTAATATTAATTGAAGTTATACCCCAGCTCATATACGAATTTACACTCATACAATCGTTTACGGAACTGGTAAAACGCATCGATACACGTAAAGTCTTACCTGGGTGGATGAGAGACACAATATCTCTGGAAATTCCGGCCCTGACTGGGAATTTAACAGGCTCCGCCGGTTTCGTAATCTGCAAAACTATCCACCGCACCACCCCCACCGATGGAGTTACTTGTGCCGCTCCTATAGAGATACAAAATAAGAGTGTTTCCATACGAATGCAGACACCAGGCCAGGCAAGAAAACTCTCTTAGTAAATATAATCCAATAGAGTTCACGTCGGGTTTTTGAATAGGACATATTTCATTTGATGTATCTATTGTCGTCAGTATGTTTTTTTAGCTCACCTGAGCAATGCTCAGGTGAATTTTTCTGATCGCTCGATGTCCGGCGTCCGTCGTCTTTCTGTCGTCTGTCGTCTGTCTGTCAACATTTAGTTTGTGTATGTGATAGAGGCTGAATTCTTCAATTAATCTTCATGAATATTGGTCAGAATGATAACCTTGATGAAATCTAGGCCGAATTTGAAAATGGGTCATCTCGGGTCAAAAACTAGGTCACTAGGTCAAATCAAAGAAAAACATTGTGTATGCGATAGAGGCTGTATTTTTCAATTAATCTTCATGAATATTGGTCAAAATGATAACCTTGATAAAATCTAGGCCGAGTTCGAAAATGGGTTATCTCGGGTCAAAAACTAGGTCACTAGGTCAAATCAAAGAAAAACATTGTGTATGCGATAGAGGCTGTATTTTTCAATTAATCTTCATGAATATTGGTCAGAATGATAAACTTGATGAAGTCTAGGCCGAGTTCAAAAATGGGTCATCTCGGGTCAAAAACTAGGTCACTAGGTCAAATCAAAGAAAAACATTGTGTATGCGATAGAGGCTGTATTTTTCAATTAATCTTCATGAATATTGGTCAAAATGATTGCCTTGATAAAATCTAGGCCGAGTTCGAAAATGGGTTATCTCGGGTCAAAAACTAGGTCACTAGGTCAAATCAAATAAAAACATTGTGTATGCGATAGAGGCTGTATTTTTCAATTGATATTCATGAATATTGGTCAGAATGATAACCTTGATGAAGTCTAGGCCGAGTTCGAAAATGGGTCATCTCGGGTCAAAAACTAGGTCACTAGGTCAAATCAAAGAAAAACATTGTGTATGCGATAGAGGCTGTATTTTTCAATTAATCTTCATGAATGTTGGTCAAAATGATAACCTTGATAAAATCTAGGCCGAGTCCGAAAATGGGTTATCTCGGGTCAAAAACTAGGTCACTAGGTCAAATCAAAGAAAAACCTTGTGCATGCGATAGAGGCTGTATTTTTCAATTGATATTCATGAATATTGGTCAGAATGATTGCCTTGATGAAATCTAGGCCGAATTCGAAAATGGGTCATCTCGGGTCAAAAACTAGGTCACTAGGTCAAATCAAAGAAAAACATTGTGTATACGATAGATGATAGAGGCTGTATTTTTCAATTAATCTTCATCAATTTTAATCAGAATGATAACCTTGATAAAATCTAGGCCGAATATGAAAATGGGTCATCTCGGGTCAAAAACTAGGTCACTAGGTCAAATCAAATAAAAACATTGTGTATGCGATAGAGGCTGTATTTTTCAATTGATCTTCATGAATATTGGTCAGAATGAATGCCTTGATAAAATCTAGGCTGAGTATGAAAATAGGTCATCTCCGATCAAAAACAAGGTCACTAGGTCAAATCATAGAAAAACATTGTGTATGCGATAGAGGCGGTATTTTTCAATTGATCTTCATGAATTTTGGTCAGAACGATTACCTTGATGAAATCTAGGCCGAGTTTGGAAATGGGTCATCAGGGGTCAAAAACTAGGTCACTAGGTCAAATCAAAGAAAAACCTTGTGTATGTGATAGAGGCTGTATTTTTCAATTGATCTTCATGAATTTTGGTCAGAATGATTACCTTAATGAAATTTAGAAAAATTTGAAAATGGGTCATCTGGGGTCAAAAACTAGGTCACTAGGTCAAATCAAAGAAAAACATTGTGTATGCAATAAAGGCTGTATTTTTCAACTGATCTTCATGAAATTTGGTCAGAATGATTACCTTGATAAAATCTAGGACGAGTTTGAAAATGGGTCATCTGGGTTCAAAAACTAGGTCACTAGGTCAAATCGAAGAAAAACATTGTGTATGCAATAGAGGATGTATTTTTCAATTGATCTTCATGAAGTTTGGTCAGAGTGATTGCCTTGATGAAATCTAGGTCGAGTTTGAATATGGGTTATCTGAGGTAAAAAACTAGGTCACTAGGTCAAATTAAAGAAAAATCTTGTGTATGCGATAGAGACAGTTTTTTTTTTTTCAATTGATTTTTATGAAATTTGGTCAGGATGATTGCCTTAATGAAATCTAGGTCGAATTTGAATATGGGTCATCTGAGGTCAAAAACTAGGTCACTAGGTCAAATCAAAGAAAAAAAATTGTGTATGTGATAGAGGCTGTATTTTTCAATTGATCTTCATGAATTTTGGTCAGAATGATTGCCTTGATAAAATCTAGGTCGAGTTTGAACATGGGTCATCTAGGGTCAAAAACTAGGTCATATCAAAGAAAATGCTTGTTTTATCGCAAGAGACCAATTTTTGGGTCCAATCTTAATGAAAATTTGTCAGAATATTTGTTTCCATGAAATCACTAGGTCAAACATGTTTTACACTGTTATGGTGTGTTTCTTAGGTGAGCGACCTAGGGCCATCTTGGCCCTCTTGTTTATATTTTTAATTTTCAAAGCAATGCGAATTGACAAAGATAAACAAAACGAAAACGAAAAAGCTATCTTTCAGCGAACCCGCGGTCGCCGACGACATCAGGATCAGAACAATAGCCATGAGCAGTCTTGAGCAGTCAAGCTAGTCACTATTTAAAAGTATACATAAATGTATATAGCCCGGTGTTCTACGAAAACAAGCTTTTACAAGACTTTCTATGTTGAGACTGCCTTGATCTTGTTTTTAGTGCATTTTATTTGTTGTTGAAGCGATACAACCTATAAAGTTGAACAGGTGGTGTGCATCTTCCCCTTTAATCATGCATATTCATATATTCATGCAGTCAGTAAAAATAAAATCTTACAAACCAAAACTACGGTGCTCCTAAAGTGACATGTTACGCACTTTTTTTCCACTTAGGTAATGTGAGACTTTTTTTATTTCGTTTAAACTGAAACGAAATAATTTCGTTTAAACGAAATAACTAATTCGTTTAAACGAAATAACTAGTTCGTTTAAACGAAATAACTAATTCATTTAAACGAAATGATTTCGTTTAGACGAAATAGTTATTTCGTTTAAACGAAATCATTTCGTTTCTTCGAAATGTTATTTCGTTTAAACGATATCATTTCGTTTAAACGAATTAGTTATTTCGTTTTTTCGAAATGTTATTTCGTTTAAACGAA
Organism: Mercenaria mercenaria; assembly: GCF_021730395.1. Taxonomy (NCBI): domain Eukaryota; kingdom Metazoa; phylum Mollusca; class Bivalvia; order Venerida; family Veneridae; genus Mercenaria; species Mercenaria mercenaria. The sequence continues at coordinate 7,678,703 of NC_069377.1, read as the reverse complement.
ATCATTTCGTTTAAACGAAATAACTAATTCGTTTAAATGAAATGTTTCTTTTAAACGAATTAGTTATTTCGTTTAAACGAATTAGTTATTTCGTTTAAACGAAATAGTTATTTCGTTTAAACGAAATGATTTCGTTTAAACGAAATAGTTATTTCGTTAAAACGAAATGATTTCGTTTAAACGAAATAACTAATTCGTTTAAACGAAATAAAAAAAGTCTCACATTACCTAAGTGGAAAAAAAGTGCGTAACATGTCACTTTAGGGGCACCGTACAAAACCGATATGGGAAATTTATAACTGACATGTACATGCTACTATGAACAGACCAGTCATGATAACGGTATTCTTTCCAAGTTTTATTGCCAGATAACAAACCAGTACCAAGATATTAACCTGACCGGAAATATCCCTCTAATCAACAAGAGGGTCGTCATGGCCCGCTATCGCTAACATGAGTAATACTACACTATACATGTTATTAAATCAGCGATTTTTGCCATTTCAGGGGCCATAACTCTAAGACAAATAGTGTGATGTGGCTTCTCTTCGAGAAAAAAAACATGATCTTAATGATATATAATTTCAATGCAAGTTTGGTCAAATAATAAATGTGATCTATGTCATGTTTACATTACTGAAGTCAGCAAATTTTGTCATTTTAAGGGCCATAACTCCAGGACAAATGGTGCTATATAGCTGGTTTTCGCAGGGAACCGAGATGTTATAGATATATAACTTCTATACAAGTTTGGTGAAAATGAAATATGGTACCATTGTGTTCACAAGACTAAAATAAGCAAATTTTGCCATTTCAGCCATTACTCCGAGACAAATGGCGCGATATGGCTGTTTTTAAAGGAAGTGAGATCCTTTATAAGTTTAATAAAAATCAAATAATAAATGTAATCTCCATTGTGTTGACAAGGATAAAATCAGCATTTATTTTTTTGCCAATTCAGGGGCTGTAACTCCATGTAAAATGGTGCAATACGGTTGTTTTTGAAAGGAACCGAGATCTTATAGATATATAAGTTGTGTGCAAGTTTAGTAAAAATAAACCAAAAATGTGGTCTCTATCGCGTTCACAAGGCTAAAATCAGTAATTATTGCCATCTCTTGGGCAATAACTCCAAAACGAATAAGGTGATATGGCTGGTTTTTGAAAAGAACCGAGATATCATAGATTTATACACGTTCTGTGCAAGTTTTGTCAAAATCAAATAATAAATGTTGTCTTTATCGTATTCACAAGAAAAATGTAAACGGACGGACTGTCGTACGACGGACGACGTACGACGTACAAAGTATGATCACAATGGCTCACTTTGTCACTTCGTACAAGTGAGCTAAAACATGTTACAAACGTGTTTCAGATGTAAAAATGCACTTTTTTGTTCATTTTTCCGATTGAAAATGACATGTGACAAATGTGATCAGATGTCACATCAAAAATCGGCATCGATCACATTTGTCTCAAAAACTGTTACAAATGTGCTTGATTTCTGTTACATATGCGATCTTATTTGTAACACCTGTTACATATGCGATCGCATTTATAACACCTGTTACAAATGCGATCTGTTACAGAGCTATATTAGTTGCCTGTAAAACAAAGTATATAGCTTACACTGAATACAGCTCACCGTTGGTTGTATATGTCAAGTATATATATAGCCGCACATTTATTGTATATATATATATATATATATATATATATATATATATATATATATATATATATATATATATATATATATATATATATATATATATATATATATATAGCTCATTTTTGATAGGTTTAATAGAGAATCAACAATATCAATATTGATCACAACGTTATCACCACCTCGTCAACAACATCATTATCATAATTATCATTTTTATATTCGTCCGCATTGCAACCATCAGCATCAGCAGCAGCAACAACAACAGTATAGCAGTCGCAGCATAATCACCACCACCATAACGATGTTAACATCGAAACAACACCCCCAAAACGACAAAATTTGCATTTTCATGCTAGAATTAACTGTTTATATTGAGATCATTTGAAAGCAAGCGACTAATTAAAATAATAGCAGACTTGATTTGATTAAGTATGTTACTGACAAATTACTGACTATTCAATGTATCCTAATGGGGTCAAACGGGTTGCTTCAGACGGAGCTATTTTGAGATCTGACTCTATAAATGCGACATGCCATGCCAACCGGTGTTTGGACACGCCATGCCAATCAGTGTTTGGACACGCCAGGCCAACCGATGATTGGACACGCCAGGCCAACCGATGATTAGACACGCCAGGCGAACCTGGTCACTGTGCCGAGCCAACCGTAGTGTGGACACATCCTGGAGCTCAAGGACAGGTCCAAAACTTTGAGATGATTAAGTCCGCCTTCCTTTAAATAAGTGTTTGATGTTCTTTTTCAGTCCTTCTAGGTTTGGCAAAGCATTTTTCATTTTTACATGAAAAAAATATATGATTTACATAAAATTAGGATAGTGTTAAGTACATCTGGAAACAATCTATTACCAAATAAAATATCAGTATTTGTCCAGTTTGCACCTAGGGTAATTAGAGAACACTTTGAATCCAATTTCTAACATTTAACCAGAATGTGGTTATAAATGGACACTGTCAAAGCGCTTTGATATTTTTTGTATCAATTTAAAAATAGATTATGCCCACTCCTTTTTTATTTTTTTTTCTTCATCTATCACATGTTTTTTTTCTCCTTAAAGTTCTCCTATTCTCCTATTGTATTGTGTTCAAAGTATTACATTAGCGACTGACAACCTTGTCTTACAAAATAGATTCTGTTGTTCTTTTCTTTGATGTGTTTTTTTCTCAAACTCAGTGAATAGTTCTATTATCCTTAACAATTCGAAGAAAACGAAAACCGGTGTTCTCCATAATCTAGTCACCGGCAAAATGTATTGTCATTAGTCTTAGAATGGGAATAGATAAATCAGAAAAGGCATAGCTAAACTAGGTAATTTAAAATTTTAAAGAATGAAAATAACAAAATATGTTTGATATCAATGTTTTAGCTTTTTATTTAGCTTTTATGTAGTCTTACAAAGGGAGACAATTCAGTCAGAAAATATGTATCAATTACATCTTTTATCTCCCTTCCGTTAACTTTTTCTGTCTATATTATATATACAAGGAAGTCTATAACATTTGTTTACCTTTCAAATTTTTGCTGGCTATAGAATTTATGATTAGTGCCGTTGTTATTCACTGACTTTGCCATTATGTATTATGTAGAGATATCTGTTTGTATTTCAACATATCATGTTATTGATATCTATGATATCTTATGTGAATATTGTAATAAGTTCTCTAAAAACAAAATATAAAATACAAAAAAAGTCCGACTTTCTTGTGTAAACTAGCTACTGAAAACAAGCCTTATAGAAACGGATTTCAATCCGGTATCGGAATCAATAACAATGGCAACATTTGCAATGGAGGCAAACTTATCATTCTAATTAGAGCAATATTGATGGAAACGGCGTTTTCAAGTATAACAGCGATCGGATGATATCTTTTCTGGACAATCATATCTCACAAACATTTGGTCACTAATAAGCGTTGCGCCATTCCATTGGCAACGAAGTCATCCGAATGCAGCCAAGATCAAACAGACATAAATTTTTGTTGCATGTATGTAGCAATGTTGCACTTCTTCCTGGCAAACATTTTTTACCACATGCGAAGTTAGCATATCGCTTTAAGATAATACGTAACGTACTTGAATTACATGTTTTTCGTTTTGAAAACCGTTTTCTATCTGCAGTCTAACTTAGGGGAGTTATGATCGAATTTTCACTTATAATGAGGCATAGTTTCATGACCCATATTTTACTTATTATGAGAAAGGGCGTCATGACCAATCTGTTGTAACTGTTACGTATGCTGAGAAGGGTGTCATGATCAAATTGTTACTTATGCCGAGACATTGTATCATGACTTAACTGTAACTTGTGATGAGAAAGGGTGCCATAACTAAAGTGTTGCATATGTTGAGAATAAACGCAATGTCCCAACTATAATTTAAGATGACAAGGGGCGTCATGACCCATCTGTTACTTATGATGGGAAAGGGCGCCTTGAACCAACTATTTCTTTTGATGAGAAAGGGCGCAATGAGCAAACTGTTACTTATGATGAGAACTGTGCCAAGAACTGTGCCAAGACCCAACTGTTTCTTGTGATAAATCACGTTGCCAAGACTAAACTGTAACTTATGACGAGAGCGTCATGACCAACGGTTACTTATAACGAGAAAGAGTGCCATGACCCAACTGTTACTTATGACGGAAAAGAGTGCAATGACCCTACCGTTACTTATGACGGAAAAGAGTGCAATGACCCTACTGTTACTTATGACGGAAAAGAGTGCAATGACCCTACTGTTACTTATGACGGAAAAGAGTGCAATGACCCTACTGTTACTTATGACGGAAAAGAATGCAATGACCCTACTGTTACTTATGACGGAAAAGAGTGCAATGACCCTACTGTTACTTATGACGGAAAAGAGTGCAATGACCCTACTGTTACTTAAGACGGAAAAGAGCGCAATGACCCTACTGTTACTTATGACGGAAAAAAGCGCAATGACCCAACTGATACTTATGACGAGAATTAGTGTCAAAAAACTGTTACTTATGTTTAGAAAGGGTGCCATGACCCAACTGTTACTTATGTTTAGAAAGAGCGCCATAACACAACTGTTACTTATACTTAGAAAGGGCACCATGACACAACTATTACTTATGTTTAGAAAGGGCGCCATGACCAAACTGTTACTTATGTTTAGAAAGGGCACCATGACCCAACTGCTACCTACATTAGAAAGGGTGCCATAACACAACTGTTACTTATGTTTAGAAAGGGCGCAATGACCTATCATTACTTATGTTTAGAAAGGGCACCATGACCCAACTGTTACTTATGTTTAGAAAGGGCACCATGACCCAACTGCTACCTACATTAGAAAGGGTGCCATAACACAACTGTTACTTATGTTTAGAAAGAGCGCAATGACCTATCTTTACTTATGTTTAGAAAGGGCACCATGACCCAACTGTTACTTATGTTTAAAAAGGGCACAATGACCCAACCCAACTGTTACTTATGTTTAGAAAGGGCGCCATGACCAAACTGTTACTCATGTTTAGAAAGAGCGACATGACCCAACTGTTACATATGGTAGGAAGAGGCGCCATGACTCAACTGTTACTTATGTTAAGAAAGGGCGCCATGACCCATCTGTTACTTATGTTTAGAAAGGGTGACATGACACAACTGTTACTTACGTTTAGAAAGGGCATCATGACTCAACTGTTTCTTATGCTTATAGAGAGCACCATAACAAAACTGTTACTTATGTTTAGAAAGGGCGCCATTACTCAACTGTTACTTATGTTTAGAAAGGGCACTATGACCCAACTGCTACCTATATTAGAAAGAGCGCCATGACCCAACTGTAACTTATGTTTAGAAAGGGCGCCATTGTCCAACTGTTACTTATGTTTAGAAAGGGCGCCATGACCCAACTTTTGCTTATATTTAGAAAGGGTGCCATAACCCAACTGTTACTTATGTTTAGAAAGGGCGCCATGACCAACTGTTACTTATGTTTAGAAGGGGCGTCATGACCCAACTGTTACTTATGTTTAGAAATGGTGCCATGACCCAACTGTTACCTATGTTTAGAAGGGGCGCCATGACCCAACTGTTACTTATGTTTAGAAAGGGTGCCATGACCCAACTGTTACCTATGTTTAGAAAGAGCGCCACGACCCAACTGTTACATATGATGAGAAGAGGCGCCATGACTCAACTGTTACTTATGTTTAGAAAGGGCGCCATGACCCAACTGTTACTTATGTTTAGAAAGGGTGCCATGACACAACTGTTACTTATGTTTAGAAAGGGCACCATGACTCAACTGTTACTTATGCTTAGAAAGGGCAGCATAACACAACTGTTACTTGTCTGGATCCGTGCTGGTCGCGCCCACTATGTTGGTTTTCCCATGGCGCGGCTCATATTTGCTAATGGTGAAATATAAATAAAGCACAAACTTTAAAGTTAAAATAAAATTAAAACTACATAATTATCTGAATTCAATAATCAGTTAAAGTTTAAAGGGAAAACAGGAAAAATTACATAGGTATAGGCTATGACTCTGCTATCAAAAATTAGTTAACTGTAACTTCATCTGTATATTTATCCTCATAAAACTTTTGTACAATAAAAATGGCTAAGAAAAATCTGAAGTTTGACTGAATGGAAGGACGTACACCAGACAATTTAAGTTGATAAGGGCGATCCAATGGTAAATGAGCTCACTTTATTGTTTAAACACTAAACAAAAATGAACGCAAAGTCCAAACTTTCACTAACTATGGTACATTAAAATCTACTATAATTCAAGGTTAAGCCAGATGTAAAGATTGAACAAATATTTTCTTGATAAAGAATAAAGTTTCACCCATAAGGGTTATGAGAGTTGTATTGACAGATGAATTAATATATAAGAGAAGTAAAGAAAAAAAAAAGAAAGAAGAAAAAAAGGAAAGAGAGAAAAAAAAACACAACTGTTACTTATGTTTAGAAAGGGCGCCATGACCCAACTGTTACTTATGTTTAGAAAGGGCACTATGAACCAACTGCTACCTATATAAGAAAGAGCGCCATGACCAAACTGTTACTTATGTTTAGAAAGGGCGCCATGATCGAACTGTTACTTATGTTTAGAAAGGGCGCCATGACCCAACTTTTACTTATGTTTAGAAAGGGTGCCATGACCCAACTGTTACTTATGTTTAGAAAGGGCGCCATGACCAACTGTTACTTATGTTTAGAAGGGGCGCCATGACCCAACTGTTACTTATGTTAAGAAAGGGCGCCATGACCCAACTGTTACTTATGTTTAGAAGAGGCACCATGACCCAACTGTTACTTATGTTTAGAAAGGGCGCCATGACCCAACTGTTAGTCTACTTATGTTAAGAAAGGGCGCCAGAACACAACTGTTACTTATGTTTAGAAGAGGCACCAAGACCCAACTGTCACTTATGTTTAGAAAGGTTGCCATGACCCAAGGGCGCCATGGCCACCTGTTAGTCTACTTATGTTTAGAAAGGGCGCCATGACCCAACTGTTAGTCTACTTATGTTTAGAAAGGGCGCCATGACCAAACTGTTAGTCTACTTATGTTTAGAAAGGGCGCCATGACCCAACTGTTCGTCTACTTATGTTTACAAAGGGCGCCATGACCCAACTGTTCGTCTACTTATGTTTAGAAAGGGCGCCATGACCCAACTGTTAGTCTACTTATGTTTAGAAAGGGCGCCATGACCCAACTGTTAGTCTACTTATGTTTAGAAAGGGCGCCATGACCCAACTGTTAGTCTACTTATGTTTACAAAGGGCGCCATGACCCAACTGTTAGTCTACTTTTGTTTACAAAGGGCGCCATGACCCAACTGTTAGTCTACTGCGCCATGACCCAACTGCTAGTCTACTCATGTTTAGAAAAGGCGCCATGACCCAACTGTTAGTCTACTTATGTTTAGAATACTTATGTTTAGAAAAGGCGCCATGATCCAACTGTTAATCTACTTAAGTTTAGAAAGGGCGCCATGACCCAACTGTTACTGATCATGGTGCCAAGACAAAACTTTAACTTACGATATGTCATGATGCAATGACTAAACTTATTTACGATGAGAAAGGATGCCATGTCTTAACTGGTACTTGTCACGGATGAGAATTTGCGTTGAAACCCAACCGTTGCTTATGATGAAAAGGCCGGATGTCATGAACCAACTTTTACCTAAGGTGAAAATGGGTGTTACTTGAAATAACTATAGCAGGTTCAGGACTTCCTTTCTCATAATAACTTATAATGAGAAACTTATAATGAGAAAGGCAGTCATGAACCTGCTGTAACTTCATATGAGAAAGAGGTACAATGACCAGTGTTTTAAATGAGATAAGAATTTATGTTCGTGGGATATCTAAATATGTCGTATTTTGTTTTGGTATAATTTATTTTACAAAATTAATATAGCATGAAATATACGTAAATATAATACTAAAACAATTTGTATTGTTAAAATCAACAAGATGAAGCTGTTTTCCAGAACTGTACACTTAAAAGTAAGTTCAACATAGGTAAATGCAAATATTTTTGTACTGATACAAAAAATGAATATAATAAACTCTTCTCCATTTCCAACAAGAAATTAAGATTTAAAACACATTTCATTCAAATCAGCCAGTTTCTCATTTTGTCGCTTTTGGGTTGACGTGTTTTTAGTTATTGAAATCGCATGCAGATGATTGCAGTTTCACTCCACAGTTCTGGTTGTTCTTTTACAAACGTTTCCGATGTAATTTGTAAAAAAAGATTCATAGGCACTAAATATTCATAACTTAAAGATCACATTTTATGGTCCTCTAAGTAGCAGTTCATATGGCGTTTGGTACAGTCTGGAAATCACAGAGGCTCTTCGTCTATTTTAACCCTTTGCTCTACGCCAAATCTAAACTTTGTGCTCCCTTGAACGTCAAATACAGCTGTTTTACCGTCAATCTTGTATCCCGTATATCCTTTGGCGTCGCTCAGAATTTGCGAAATGTCGCCTTCGGATGTGTGTATGTAACTGTTGTTATCACGTAGATTTGTGAATGTTACAATTACCATACCGCGTACTCTGACATTCAGTTTAAACGTTCCATTAAATTCTTTCTCTTTTACGACCATTCTTGCAGTTGTTTTATGTTTGGGCGGAACTTTAATGTTACTGTCAACTGCCCAAGTTATCGTCTGCTCTTTGGTTGTTTCGTCAGTGCTTTCCACCGTGGTCTCCCGTCCAAATCCTGCCGTGGCACTAGCAACTTCATCTGGAAGCCCAAGTTTTAACTCAAGGTTAAAGCCTTGTGTGTAACCTTTGGAAATCGACGTTGTTGTAATACACGCCGTCGATCGTTCCGTCGTGAACGAGTGTTCCTGTTCGGAGTCGGTATTGTTTTCAAACGTAGATGTGAAAACTATCTTAGAATTCGGTTGATCGACCATACTTTTGTCCGAGTATTCCGGAACTGACGGGTTGAATCGGACACGTGACCAGTTGACGTCCAGGTTAACTTCGTCAAATTTGAGTTTCTGAAAATCTTTGCCTCGTGTTTTGACAAAACTTGTCCACGCCCATGTCTTCACAATTTCTTCGATATCTGTTACATTAGCCATTGCAGGAACTGAAATTACAAAAAAATGTAATGTTTGACGTAAAATTTTATTAAACCTTGATATATCACTGAAATTTTGGAGATAGTATGTAATACTTTTTATTACATACAATTCGCGGATATTTCTTTGTAAGTGTTTTTGTTGTCCCACATGCAATCTGTTATGTGTGTGTGTTTTTATATGTTAACGTTTTTGTTGTTGTTGTGTTTTGTTGCTTTTTTCTTTTCAATAACATTTTATCCCAAAATCCGTATGATGATAGAACAATATGAAAAAGGCAAAAAAAGACATTACGACATGCAAGTAATCATTGAAGGGAAACAACTGATACAAAATTATATGCAAAACTAATTTGAATTATCTCCCCTCAATCGCTGGAATTTTTGGTTAGACACCATAAATAGGATACTGAGTTACAGTAAAACTGGATATTAATGTTGATTAATTTGTTATTGTTGATTAATCTTTTATGGTGTTACCAAAAGGTTTACGAATCATTTTCAGTCCGATTTATGGGTACAAAAACAGTTCTGTGTGATGACAAACGTGTTTTTTGGAAACTTTTTATAGTATATTTATTTATTTTTTACAAACTTTTACTCAAATCGTATGCTGGAGTTTATATCATCATAAGTTATACCTAGCTTAACTTATATTTATCTTTGAACTTTGAACTTGGGGGTAGCAGATGTAATTCAACTGAAAATGAGGTGAACTGTGAACTTTATAGCAAAAACTAGAAGTTAATCATTTTTACATTTTAGTTTTGAGGTTTTTTTTGTTTATTTGTTTGTTTGTTTGTTTGTGTGAGTTTTTTTTCTGTTAAATGTATGAAGACGCACAAGTGGTGCACGTTAATTTAGGTTTAAAGCGGACAATCTTGTTATCTCGGTGTAGGTTTCAATGCTTGTCAAACCTTTCTCATCAATTTGTCATAAAGCTTTCAGCCTGTATTTAAGAAACAATTACTTGGTGACTGAACTTACATACCTAGCTGTCTTTAACGTCATAAATGTAGAAATAAGTGTACCTAAATCAAGAGAACTTTGATACAAATTGTATAAATGGTTTCAACGTCTACTTTTCCGTCTATATGAGAAATGTCATTAAATACTTAGATACATTTCACTTTGAACAGAAAAGGTAGCAATTAATGGTGCAATTAGACGCCCACAGCCCCCCCCCCCCACACACACACACACCCCCCACCCCCATCCCTCTACACACACACTCGTTTGATCCACCCAAGTCACTTTCATCCCCACTCAAAAAATGAACAAATTTACTCTCTCTGATTCCCTATTTCTCATATTTTAATGAAAATCACACACTTTTATTAGATTTAGCAAAAATAATTAGGGAAACTTGAAAGCTATCCTTCTACAAAGACAAGATTTCATCAAATAATCATGGCATACATTCAAAGTTTTTAATAGAATTACAAAAAAAAATTGAAATCGAAGACACTAACGTCTTATATTCTTGTCTACTGTATTTCAGCAGATATTATAAACATGACTGGGAGGATTTGTTTATTTAGACGATCATATCCGAGGTTCTTATCAGAATATGTTCTGAAGTTTTATCATAATATTTATCCATGCAATGTTTATTTTCAATAATCGAACTACTTTGGTATCGATAAGAGAAAGAATTCTACTTGCATACTTAGATCTTTGTAAATACCTTTACTTAAAGAAAGGGTGATATCTAGGCAAATTTGAGACAAAAGAAGGTTTGTGATCAAACAGCAGTCTGAAATATTATCTATGCAATCCTACTGTATGATGGGTGAAAAATCCGAGAGAAAAAAGCGCAGCTGCAGATACATTTACTGAACTCATTTTTTGTAGAAAGACAGAAAAAATATATGTTTATTTATATCATTATATAGTAAAGATTTACATCGTCAATTTCATGACCATAAATATATTATACTTGTAACACACAATTTTTTGTTGTTATTTGATGTTTCTGCTTGGAGAAGACTGTTTGTTCTTTTGAGATAACTCCTGGAGCTATTGAAAAACGTCAATTTTCTACTCAACACATACGAGTTTTGTTGAGATAATAAAAGCGAAAACATATAGAAATTCAGATCGTATTTAAAGGAAAGGATGAACAATGCTTATTCACCCGAGCAGGATGACATTATCGCTGATTGGATCAAATTCCCGCCGACTTTAATCAACCAGAAAACATCCATTTCTTAATTAACTCGGGGGAATTGCCAATTTCCATAACAACACTAACACACAGTGAATGTTTTATGGTCCTGCAATAGGTACAGTTATCAAATTACGGCTGAGTTTGAAAAATCCATCAGACTTTGAGTATAGAACTATTTGCTTGTGTGCTATAACAGTGCCTTTGAATCCAAAAAAATAAAAAGAACACTATTATGTAAAAAAATGTGTAGGCTGGTACAAAGTATGATGAGATCAAGTAATCTGTAATAAAGTTTATTATTTCTTCATACTGACACTGGTATTTTCTCAGAAAACCCTTTTCTTACTAGGCTCATCTCAACAGAGTCAGAAATAAGAGATATTGTAAAAAAAAATCAGAAAGTGCTACTTAAGAGGATTTTGTGGTAAAGATATCTATTTTAAAGGACTTTAACGACTGATGCCAGTCTAGCCCGTACTCGGTCTTTTAAGAATTTGAACCGTACCTAGTTAATGACTTATTTGTCAAAAGGTCGTGAACACTTTCTGGATGGCTTCAGAACTCGGGTAATAGTTTTGACTGTTGACTGGTAAGTCATTAATAAGTGTTTAAATTATTTTCTCTATGTCATTCGGACTATTGGCCGGCAAACGATTCTTTAAGCGTTTAATCCATTTTATTTTTTAGCCAGGGTGTCAATAACTAACTGCTGACAAGAATACATTTGTTTTTTGCACGACGCTTCCAAAACAATCACAGGATATGATCTATGACCAAACTTTCTTCCGGAGTACGTTACACGGAAAATCAATGCGGACACATAATTCAAAGATAATATCAAATTAACTCTCCTGAGTCTTCTCCCGGAAAATGGTAATTACGTCTTTCCGTCTTGTTATCCCATTGCACTTGTCATTTCTAATGATGTTATACTGTCATTCTGTGCCTCATTCATTACCATACACCAGAATGAAACTGTACTGAGGGAAGTTTTTACAACATGCCAAATACGTACATGTTGTTTGTTTTTTTTTTGTTGTTGTTGTTTTTTTCTTTTCCTTTCTTTTTTTAGGTGATAAGATGCAATGCTGGCTAGCAGTCGGTGTAATTTCAAGTTCAGATTTAATATCCAAGTGTGATACAGTACAAGAAATATTTTATTTGTATTGTTAGAAGTCAATTTTATCTCAGACTCTTATAATTCATAATTATATGAATGACATTGTACATTGTATTATGTTTTTATGACCTATGCTGTATATTGATGTACTGTACAGCGAAGAGACTATAATAAATAAATCAATCAATCAATAGAAAACTGAAATCGGGAAAGCGGGTGTGTGCGCGCGCGCGGAGGGGGTTCGGAGGTGGAGGAGGGGTGAATTACAAAATTAAAAGTGAATCTGATAACAAACATTATTCATAGTAAAGAGGATTTAACCCTCTTAAAATCTTGAATTTTAGTTTAAAAATATCTTTTCTCCTTCGTTCGCAGACATTTTACCTAATTTAGTCACCATTATATTATACTAATTCGTTTCAGCTCGATTGTGATGAGAGCTTCGATATTATTTGAACCAGTCTTGAGTCTGCATCCTGCAAAAAAAAGTTCTGCAGGCATATGAGACGTCATGGTTGCGACCCCATAGGGACTCGAACCTACGACCCCAGGGTTGAGCTGCCGAAACCTTCAGAGGTAGACCGCCGCTCCCCCTAATTTAGACACCACTCTAACATAAGTGGGGGAATGAAAGAAAATAATGAAAGGAAAATCTATATAGTCTGATAATTAATTATTCATCAAAGACATCTAGAAGTGAAATGTAAACAGCTGTTTCAGTTTACATGGAACAATTTCTTTAATCGGAAGAATGTTAATATAAGTGAAACCGTCAGCTGCCGCGTGTCTCTCATACCACAGGTAGAGGTAGTTAAGCTTTATCTTTTCTCTTGTCTTAATTTACTTATTATTATAGCTAAGTAAATATTATAATAACTGCACCAGGTAAGTGAATAAATAAATATATTCAGTCTAAACCAAAATTAATCCTATTGAATATGTTCCCGTATTTGCTTTCATTTTGGTATGCAGTCAAATTGACGCTCCTTTCGCTTTTAAACCTCAAAAACAGAAACTACTGTGAAATCATTAATTTTCGTGGGGGACTAATTTTCGTGGATTTCGTGATTGGGTCAATCCACGAAATTTAATCCCAACGAACAAGTAAAATTCCAATTCATTTTATGTTCAAAAGATGAAATCCTTGAATTCCTATCCCGACGAAATTGCCGTTTTTACCAAACCACGAAATTTCATGCCCACGAAATTAAATGATTTCACAGTAGTTTGTTCATGAGACGACACATATTCGTTACTTTTCAGTGAGCAAGATAATTTTGATGGCAGCTGTGTTTTCCTCTTAGAAATCTACCCTGACGATTACCTTATTACGTTACTTTTTCGAGTTTTACTCATCTTTTAAATACACATATCGATCTTTTAATTAATACAAATGTATTTTTCTTTATTTCTATTTTTCGCTTTAACTTTCTCTTGTTTGAAGGAGAGAAAAGGGACATAATTATATAAAACTTCAGATAGCTCCCGGATTTATCTCCTATGAATAAACCATAGGTTCTGATAATTTGACAAAAAAATAGAAACTATCGAGGTTCTGTAATAAGATATTTACGGTAATCCAAACCTTGCGTACGGCCTCATTAATTACAAAGCAAGCGTACTGAAAATAATGAAATCACTTTGAATATTTTTTGACATTTGTTGCGAGTTATGAGTACACGAGCAGAAACAAAACAAATTAACGAGGAAACATTCCGTACTATGAGTTTGCATTTTCTGTCTTTCATCTGCATTATGCTCACTATTACTTGTGGGTTTTTTTTCTCTCAAACAAAACAAACATAAATTCTGCCATCATCCTGGAATAACAAGACTATTACCCGGCAATAAAGTTCCCCTACCGGAAGGTGTATATAATAAAAAAATTGGACATCTGTAATAAAACATGTAAAAAGCCATTGTTGCCAAAGCAACCGCATTTGTAGACGTAGCAACACAATTATACACATATTCTTCATATTTCTCTCCATATATCTAGAAAATAAATAATAACAAAAAAAAATCTCTTGCACTATTTACATTGTTGCTGGGACATTTTCATTGTTTTTGGTCAATTAGTTTTTGGTTATATGAAGATCCTTTAGAAACATACAATGCAGCCAAGCAGAATAACAGCATATTCGGATTGAAAGTGCAACACCCCTCACTCCCCCTAACACTGGTTTAAACATTGATAGATAGTATACCTGCATATTCTCCGTACCCACTTCCCCCCCCCCCCCCCCCCCCCCCCACCCCCCACCCAACATTAATCTATAAACCAAGTTTCATGAAAAGGAAAATATCTAAAATTTGAAATTATGAAAAATGCTACCGTCTTGTGTAAATATCGTTTTTAAATTACAGTTCTTCTGACTCAGTATGAGTAAGGACTTTCAGCGAAAAGCAATCCACGTCACGAGATGGATCCATGACCCAACATCTCAGTATTTTAACGTTTCATCAAACAATCTTTAACCCGAAGGCTATATATACAATTTATGTATAGACGATTTTTTGAAAGAAATTTCTATAGTTTTTGTTTGTTTGTTATTCTTTTAAGATAATTGCTCATATAACCCAAGACCTGACGTACCAGGCCTTCATAAACTATTTCAAAAGAAAAATTTCTTATTACCAGGCAGTCTTAAAATCAGTTAAAATTTAATATTCAAAACTTAGCATATTTTATAATTACTGTTGTGAATTACAATGAAATAAATTGATTTTTTTTAACTTTTGAAAAACCTTTACAAAGGAAACTTTAGAAGAAATATGAATACATATTGTACAAATAAAATGTTTCTGTATATATGCATGGCCTTTGTAAGCTACAAAATAATTGTAGAATTATATATTCATACATGTATGCTACAATTAAAGAATTCTTCTGTAATGACTCCTGGTAATTAGGAAAATGCTAATTTTCTTCCTATTCATACAGTAAAAACAGTATTTAGGTTGTTACTTTTAAGAAATGACAACACTTCTATTCAAAACTGTATTGAAAACTAACCCTGATTGAATCTGCATTTGCGACCAGTGTAGATCATGATCAACCTGCACATCCGTGTAGTTTGGTCATGATCTGCTATGTTCGCCATTCAGTCAGTATCTTTTTTGTAAGCACTCCTTTTAACAGTTATTGGTACTGTCCAAATTGAAATAAGACTAAGTTCATTACAGAAATTTAGCAGGGTTAGGGTTAATGTTACCTAACTATCTCGGACACCCCATGTTATCTACGCACATTTTTACATCTTATTTGACTAACCGACACGACGAAGCCTTAAAAGCCGAGTGGACAAATTTGAGCTTAATTTGTTCAAGACATATTTGATGAATAAAAATGTTTAGTTTAAGATATGAAAGATTCATTTTCTGCTGTAGCACATGTACATGATATTTCCCCCACACATGTTGCTATGTAAAATGTTTTCAAAACTAAATAAGAAGACATTTCACGCAGTGGACTCAATTTTGGTGTCTTTTTTTTGGGGGGGGGGGGGTGAAGTTCTGATTAAGACAGAAAGCCTAAAAATTCCATCTTTCTTAAACAGGAGATTATTAAAACCCAGCAACCTTATCTTCCCATCTCCAATCGTTAAAATAATAGGCACGGGGCTCCCTCTCCGTGTGTGGAATGTATAATTAGGTTTTCAATATCTAATTATTTCGGTGATAGTCCCCAATCGATCTCTCCACTTGGCCGGGAATGTAATCTATCAAGTACCAAATTAGTTTGAACAGAAATATTCATTTTCATTTTATCTTACATAGTAATTTACATAGCAATTTCACGACAAATAGTTGACCACTTAAGTTGAAGTTTTATGTGAAATTTAGAATACATTGTTTTATTTATTGCACCATGTATAAAGCCATTTAGAGGTTCGTTTAAGATAGAATGAGAAGAAGAATATTAATTCTTTAAAAAGCGCGTTATTCACATGAACCTGTCTCAGCCGCCACCTGTATAAAGCGAATGCTTGCATAAAGCAGCCAGTCAGCTAACTTCACAAATTGATTTTCTGCTCTAACTTCAATAAGTCTTAAGCAGCTACCTGTCATTAGCAGCCAGTTTGTGCCGCTCCCTTGGCTGGCTGCCTTATACAGGCTTGATTGTTGTCCTCTTATAAAAAAAACCTTCTACGTCGATAAAGCAAATTTAGATACAGTGTGTATGTCTTGTCCGCTTATTCCCTTGTTAAAAATCAAGGTGTACATACACAGTTTATTTTGCAAAACACGTACAAGAAACGTTAATTCTAACTAAGATTATTTCATTTCCTATCTACGTTTGATGTATATATGTATTAAACATTTCATTCAAATCTTTACACTTACTACAGACTAAACTATCAAGATATTTAATTCTTTAATTCATACTTTAACAGTAGCCATACTGTAGCACTTTTGCATATCACTGTAACATTAAGGGAAAATGCACGTGTGTTTTTCTGTGTGTGTACCAAGTTTGCGTGCGTGCGTGCGTGCGTGCGTCTGATTTTTTTTTACAAACTTCAACATTTTTATTATCTATAATCTCACTATATGCAGATATGGTGAAGTGACTTTAAACATATTTATTGTACAAATATTTGTTATACTAATATGTTATTTTATCGTTTCACAATCATTCTCCGGGCGGTGTGTTCGTTCACGGTAAATTAGTGAAAATTACTAGATCTTACAAGAGATAACCAAAATATTTATCGAACCTATTAACAGCTGGAAAAATACAACTATTCAACCAAATAAATACAAACTTTTGATGAAAATGGTAAATTATTTTTGCTAAAAAGAAATATTTTCGGCTTATTAAGTATGTGAAATTTTTATTGAATAAAAGGAATTTAATCTTATTTTTTTTCACCAAAAATGTTAAATGGTATGATGCAAATGGCAAAGAAGTGCTAGAGTACTGCAGATATGGTCGCTTCGGCTAAAGCTATATCTTAGTCTAAAAATTCTTCATATTAGTTGCTCTATTGTATCATCTCAGTTGACCCTTACCCTGGTAAATTTATATAATGAATTTATCCACGAACAGTGCAGAGCTTGATCAGACTGCACGGACGTGCAGGCTGATCAAGATCTACACTGGTCGCAAAGGCAGAACCAATCGTGCTCATCATGATAAGGATTAAACACTACCGACACCACTTGTCAGTAAAATCGCCCTTCTTTCTCTTGATGATGTTTGATAAAAAAAAATGGGGTTGGACTTCAATCGCAGCCACAGTGAGATTCAAACCGCGACTGAGTTACAAATGTCTCATATATCGTGCAGCATTGTGAAAAGTGCGTGCGTTGTTGGTATAAGTTTGGTTTTAAGTCACGCATATGTTTCAGTAATAACGTATACCGTGTCAACAGGTAACCAGATCAATAGTTTTATTCTCTCCAATTATGAAGAGCAAATGCAAATATGAACTGCGCCATGAGAAAACCAACACAATGCATTTGCGACCAGCATGGATCCAGACAAGCCTTCGCATCCGCGCAGCCTGGTCACGCTCCATGCTGTTCGCTTTCAAAGCCTATTGCAGTTTGAGAAACCGTTAGCGAACAGTATGGATCCTGACCAAACTGCGTGTGCGCAGGTTGGTCTGGATCCATACTGGTCGCAAACGCACTATGTTGGTTTTCTCATGGTGCGGCTCAATCATGTGTTTTTCGTGTCAATAGCTAACTAGAAGACAACATTGATTATATTTGATCATAGAACAATCCTTTAACTTATTGCATAACGTTAACATGTTTGCACACTTAGCAAAATAATAAAAGAAACAATAAACAGTATGTTTGTAATCACAAAGTTCTATTTTAATTGCATTATGTACATTAGCTCACTCGGTCTCCAGAAAGACATACGTTTGTTCACGTATACAATGCTTCATTGTGGGTATGTATGGTTGCTATGCGCTGTAAATAAATGCGTTTTGTGTATACCGGTATGTATCAAGTTCGAGTCTGGGTTCAATCAAACAATGCGGAAGACATACGTTTGTTCACGTATACAATGCCTCATTGTGGGTATGTATGGTTGCTATGCGCTGTAAATAAATGCGTTTTGTGTATACAGGTACGTATCAAGTTCGAGTCTGGATTCAATCAAACAATGCAGTTATCAAATGAAGGTTTGTCATATGCTTTGTATAAATGCAATCACGAAAAAAAACACGTTCTTTGTACCGGTTAGGAGTAGAAATATTTTGTAAAGAATGGTTAATAAAATCGTTTTATATCAATATACTGCACTTTTCTCTACGTACCATATTGTACTGAATATGACACCACGTGTGATAATAAGATTAAGCACGTGGTATTATGTTCCCTGGATATATAAGTACATATACACAATTACTGCAGGCAAGAAAGCTGGGTTTGAGTTAAGTCGCAGAATGCAGAATACAAGTATACCTGATTGGATAATTCTGGGCACCATCTTGAAACTGACCAATGATAAGACTGTATGTTTGGTCTCTAGACTTGCTTAGGGCTTGAAAGTTTGTTATTTCACAAACAAAAGTTAAAATACTTACTAACAAAATAAAAAACAAAATTATGTATCCTATTTAGATTAAAACTTTCAGTATAGACGGCGTTCTTCAATTACCTCAGCTTATAAAAAGAATGGAAAAGGCTGACGTTCAGACATGTTCAGCAAGCTACAAATCTTTACTGTATATTCTTAATTTGAAGAAATAAGCAATAATCACTGGAAACAAAGCTTATTTTATTTGGCCTTAGCTTACAAAAACCGGGCAGTCGTAGTATTCATTGTGTGATAGGGTTTTGATGAGTTTATCATCATCAGATCTGACGTGCGGAGAATCTGTTTAGTCCATCATAACAATGCAATAAATCCATATCAAACTAGACCCATCTCCTTCATCAGAATGCAAAATGGCTTGATTGTTTTTTCATGAGTTCTGAGCACGGAATTTTTTAGCAAAAGTGTGCGATATAACGTTACAGACTTTCTTCGTAATTTTAAAGGCACGTTGTCTTTTGTTGAAATTGTGCTGTTTAAAGATGATATACAAATGAGACCATGTTTTGTAATGCTTTGCTAAGAATTTCTGGTCTGTTTTAGAATATCTGACATGGAGAGAGATACCTTTTCTCTAAAATGAGCATGCATTCTTTGTAACTGTGTACCATGTTTTTGTTTGGCGATGCTCAAATAAAAAAAAAAGGGACAAAAGTATCTTTTAAGAAATTTCTTAATTTTGAAAGCACTTAATTAAAATAGAAGTAATATCTTTACGTACTGACATGTACATATGACTTTGAAAAATATACATTAACGTTACGTTTTGCTTTCATAAACGGAAAATACGTCAACGTTATGAAGAATA
Organism: Mercenaria mercenaria; assembly: GCF_021730395.1. NCBI lineage: Eukaryota > Metazoa > Mollusca > Bivalvia > Venerida > Veneridae > Mercenaria > Mercenaria mercenaria. The sequence continues at coordinate 7,658,767 of NC_069377.1, read as the reverse complement.
TTATGTGATTCTTTTGCGTCCTGTGTTCATGGTAACGTATGTTTACATTCTACATCCTTGTTACATATCAAGTCTAAACCTCTTATAGTTTCCGTTCATACTTGACATTCCGGTTTAATCACTAATTGTGCTTCCTAGTTATACAAGTATTATAATATGCTACAAAGTGAATCGCTTTATACAAGATGCTGTTTTTTTTCGGGTTTTCATCTTAAGTTTCCTATTTGTTTTCGTCAACAAAATTTGATTTCATGTGAATGTACTTCTCTTAATGCATTGTTTGAAATAACAGTAAAAACGGTATACAAACGTTCGACATCCTTTTAACATGGCAGCTCGTGCACCGAGCTACGTATTCAGGAAGGTAAGTATAAGCCTCGATTTGAAAACAATGGATGATATCATGGCATTGTTTTAGTTACAATACCGATTGTTATTTATCATACGACATTGATTTAATAATTTTTTAAAAAAAGAAACAATGATGATTAAGCCATATTATCTTAGTTTAGATAAGAACAGAAGTGGTGACAAAACACTAGTACATAAGACAAGATCTGTCTACAGTTTGTATATATTAACCTTGACCGTTTTCTCGACCTGAAATAAAATGGCGTCACAGACTAAAAAGTCTTAAAAGCCGCATCATCTTGTTTAATTCAAATATCCTAAAAAATACCGTTTTATACAAGCTAAAACAAAGCAGAAAAACTTTGTGATATTCATCTTTGATATCTTTGATTCATAATATCCGACACAGTTTTTTTTTCTAGTGTTGTTATGTTGGAAAAAGGTTTCGAGAGCATTTAATATTCTTGATTAAAAAAAATGAAAATAAAAAATATGTTAAGAATGAAATTAAGAAGCAATGTACGAATAAAACGAATTTGTTCAAAAATAACTATTATTATTTTTAATATTCCGACGGCTTTAATATTAAAGTTCGTCACAAATATGTTAACTATCTGTACAATGTATAAAATTTCCCTGTTTGATTCCTTGTCTTGTCAGGAAAATAATGCATATCAAATATTCCGTAGCATTGCGGAAATTACCTGAGTAAATATTGATTGAAATGCAGGGATACGCGGAAAAATATGGATTTCATGTTAAAAAATATATATATGACCATATTTTTCAATTCAAACAAATAGTATTTTATGATAATATTAACTGGATGTAACTATAAAATTAACTTACCAGTTTTTTGTGTGTTTTAAGTCCTTTTTAGATATATAAATGAGAAAAAAAGAAAAATAGATATTCCCAATACAGCACAGTCAGTCGTCAGAGGTACTGATCAATAACTCGACAGCTAGGTACATTTTCATTGGTTTACTGATATCACGTGGCTTTACGTTCTTGCATAATTAATTAGAAAATTATGATAGCATACCACCTGTCTGATATCGCACGTGAGTAAGCGAATTCTGAATTATTTAAGTATTATATCATATATGCGGTCACTTGAAACGAAATTATTTATCATACAACATATTGTAAACGATGATACGTATGGTATCATTGTGTTTTTATATCAAAAGCGGCATGTACATTATAATAATCTAGTTTTAAATTAAAAATTGTTTTTTATTGGAAAAATTTCAAAATGAAAATACCAATTCGCTACTTAAACATACGGTTACTTATATATCGACTATGACAGACGGTAAACAAAATAGCAAAGGAGGTCAGTTCAATTAAGAAAATTTTATTACTTACATACACAAAATATAGTGTCATGTTATTTCCAGTTTTAAGAGAAAATACACATGTTTTTATCAACGGGAACACCTAGCATGAACATATTATAGCTGCATTTAAGGTATGTCTTCCAAAGCCAGGCCACAACGACGCAACCGTTATACACACAATGTTTAAGACATTATAGCAATCGGTCAGTCTTCTTCTTTTTGAGCTTTGGAAGAACTGAAATTATTACACGACTCCTTAGATAAATCGCGGGTCCATAGTTTGTGATGCATTACCAATCTGTGTTCAACACCATGTATCTGGACCAATAAGTCAAGAAATTTGAAATAATTCAGTAAAAAGTAATTTTTGCCATGAGGTCCGTAAAACCGGGGGCAATCGTTTTATTTTTAATTTATTTTTTGGTCGATTGTGAAGCAAGTTCTACAACTTATATTAATTACTCTCGGCACCTCATTCCTGCTGAAATCCATCACCATGAAGGTATAAGAGAAGAGAAGCCAGTTTCTCTTTTAATGCTGAGCGTCAAGCAAGGGAGCTACTTGTACCATTTTCACGTCTTTGGTATGACACGGCCGGAGATCAAACCCACGACCTCCCGTACTGGAAACGGGCGCTCTACCTCTAGGCTATCGAGGTGGATTGCATGCCATTCAGTAACTATATTGAAAGAATACATCTGCTGCTAATTGAATGGCAAACAATTTTTATGTAATATACGTCATTAACGCTATCCGATTTACAGGAGACAAGAAGTCAGATCTTATCTTTCATTTCGGAAATACTGGATGAAGTTGACATAAGCATTTGCAGTCGTTTTATCAATGTACACGTTTGATTGAATAACTAATAAAACAAAAAAAAAGTTAAACTTGTTATTGAGTAATTTATCATCGCTGCAATTAAGTGTGAGACTGGAGAGTATTAGATATTTTTCCATTTGCAAAGGGAACAAACTCACCCTCTGATCTAAATAAGGCTTGTAAGAGTTGCAATACCATGTGGCATGACTTATGACCCTACAAATTCAAGATAAAAAAATAACAAACGTCAATATAGAAACTTTTAGTGTCTGAAATCGGTAAAAATATATGTGATACTAAAAATGTAGTATAACGTTAGTAAATTGTCTTTTGGTAATTGCAACTCTCTTTTTTATCAAATATTAGAAGTATCGCATATCCTCTTTTGTACACTACATGGTCATTCTAATTTAAGAAACATTATTTGACATTTTTCTGTTTTTGTATTTTCTGTTAAAAGAAACGGGCGTGGAATTAGAAAAGCCGTTGATTTTATTTCTATTATTCTTTTATGTGAAGTATTTTTATCAAATGTAAAGTTACGTTACAAAATATGAACATATCACAATCTAGATAACTATGCCTCCAACAATACATAATTCTGTCAATGTTTGTCTCCCTTGATTCGCATTTTTAATGCACGTTTGTGGCATTGGAAGTTCTTCAACGGCATAGATAGGCTCAATGAAGACCAACCCACCAAACAGAGAGGTTTCATAGGCGTAAGAGGAGGGTAGGGGAGTAGAAGCCCCCCACCCCCCACCCCCACCCGCCCGCCCTCCCCATTTTGAGATTGTGTGGGGCAGCATATGGTTTGCGCCCGTCCTCCCTCACTTCAAACCCCCAGAACTGACTTTTTTTTTTCAGAAAGAAAAACAGTAAGTGCATTTAGATGTACTGATTTGGATTTGATGTGAAGGCTTTTAAGGCTTTCATTGATCGCACGATAAAGCAGAAGTTCAAAAATGATGCTTTGAACAGAGACACACATTCTGCGATGCAAAATTCACTAAACTAATGTTCTTTGGTCTCGCTCTATAAAATATTGTGTGTCTTAGACACATTTATCGGCGACTCTGCAACGAACTTCATGTGCAAATTGTACATATAATCGTTGAATACTCTCTTCTATACCTTCTCCTTTTCTCCCTTCACTGCATCCGATTTTCCTGGAACTTGTCTCGAATGATCATCAGCTTCTAAAAACTTTATCATTCATCAAATAAACATTAGGAAACTGACCCGACTTATTGCAGACTGAGCCCGAGCACATATTCATTCATAACAAACGTAGATATGAATTATACTGTGCATTATAATTATAATTTTAAATAAAAGTATTACTTTCAGGTATGATTTTGCATACAATACAATACAAAATGAGCACAAAATGTGCAGAATGTAAAAGGGAAGCATAAATTTTAAAAATCAATTCTTCCAGATCAGTTGCCAGGTTCTAGGGGAGGTAAGCGCTGCGCGGAATTGCCACAGTAACGGGAGAAAGAAACAAAATGACCACATTCTACATTTTTTATACCGAGATAGCTTAAATATTATATTTTGTTACAGAAATAATATTTACATTTACAATAGAAACTATAATATCATTTGGTTTAACGGCAGTTTAACGGCCGGCAGAGGAGGGGCGGGGGTGGGGATTTTTATACTAAACAAGTTCGTTTTAGACACATTCTGGCGAATGCTGAAAGAAATATTGTAAATGTGCTTTGTCTTCAATTTGCTTGGGGGTGTATTTTGTTTTTTGTTTAAAAACCCGTTTTGGTGGCATGACAGATATTACACACCACGTACCAATTAGAATATTGATTAGAGAGATATCACGTCTGAATTGATATATTACTAAAGTTATTAATTATGAATTAAAACGTACGTGAGGGGAATTTAAGACAAGTCTTAATAAGGAGCCTGCTGTAGCACTCATATATGCAGAATATGTAGAACTTTAAGACAAAATTGAAACGTATATAACAAATGTATACGATTTGAATAGACATCGAAAGTCAATAAAAGCCATCACAAAGCATTCATATACACATGATAATACAAATATGTAACTATGTTACAACTCTTTATCGTAAAATATCTGCCTCGGTGTTTTTTGGGGTTTTTTTTCGGGTCTGGTTACGGCACTGGATTCGGTGAGTAAACTTGTGATTACTTCATTGATAACGCATAGATTTGGGAATGACATATTGTCTAAAGTACCCGCATATGTCCCTAGTTTATCACTGACGTTGGCTCTTTTCCGAGAAAGCCTTCCAATTAAGAGAACATTCGTGCACAGTGCACTTCACGGAAACACTCCTCAATCCACCGCACCATATTATATCGCATTTTACTGCATTTCTAATGATTCAAAGCCTTGCCGGGTATTTAATTATGCTAAACAGAGATCAACGATACACTGAACAGTAAAATAAACTTTCCAAGTAATCATTATACCTAAACTTTGCCTTCCCGGTTCACCAGCTGAATTGATGCACTTCCAGGCTCACCAGTTTCCAGAATGGCTAAAATGGGGTACTCATAAAAAAGATCAGGCTTACCTGAAGATCCTTTATTATGGAGTAACCAATTGCAAGCTGGTTTGTAAACTTTATTTAAGCATCTTTAAGATACGAGGCACATCTTGAACATTTGTTGTATACTATTATATACATATCTACGGTATATGTTCTCTACAGTTCCTTATATTTGTCGTTTTAGGTGGAAAGAAGACAAATACTAAAAGGCCCAACCGAAAGGTATTATGTCGTACCGATGCAATATTATGTTTAACGTTGTGGTTACCATTTTTATCCTTGTAACTTCAGTTCCTGGACTGCCTTCAGACACCTCCCATGGAATGAGTTCTACAGCATCCTAAAATATAACCACCACAATGGAGCTAACCCAGAGTGGTTTACATCCATACCAGACTTGAAAATTGCTTCATCTGGTAGGCAGCCTTTCTCAGAAAGGCACTCTGCATTTGAGACCATCCTTGCAAGAGCTGGATTGTCACTCTCACCTTCGGTATTTTCTCTGGTTCAATCTTGTTACCCGTAGACAATCGTACCCATGCCCTTGTTGGTCCCAGGTTTCCCAGATACTCTGTGGCGGCCGACCACAGAGGTATTTCCCGGGTTACCCCTGTTTATCAACGGCACTGCGTTGTCTACATCATTATAAAAGTATCGCCAACTTTCATGGGCCTTCTTCCAGTATTTACACCCGCCACAAGGTAACTGCTCCAGTCGTTTTCCAGCATTGTAATCTATCTTTGTAATGCCTCTCTTAAGCCGGCATTCTAGACATTGCATGAACATTGCCACGCTCACGACCTGTCCTGTGCTGTAGCACCATATTTTACTGAGATAACTCCTCTAACCATCTCGCTAGTTGACCCTGAGGTTCCCGGTACCCTAACAACCTCAAACTTGAGTGGTCAGTCCGTACAATAAATGGTCTACCAAGTAAATAGTGTCTAAACTATCTGGTAAATCTAACTACAGAAAGCATTTCCTTTCTGGTGACACAGTAATTACTTTGCTCTTTAGTAAGAGCATGATTACCATATGCAATGACCTTCTCTTTGCCGCCCTGGACCTGAAGTAACTATGCCCCAATCGAATTATTCGAGGAATCCGTGTCCAATATGAATTTATCCGTCTCGGTCGGCAAGACCAACATAGGCGGCTGCGTCAGAGCCTCTTTCAAAACTGCTCCTCCAGCCACACAAACTGATGTTTGCCTGTAACAACATAAAGAGGTTTGGCTAACTTCGAAAAGTTCTTAATGAAGACTTTATGGGGGTTCATTAGGCCTATAAACCGCTCCACATGCTTTGCACATGTCGAAACCGGCCATAGCTGTACCACTTCAATATCAGCCTTAGACATAGCTAAGCTATTGCTACTGACAATCCTCCCCAAGAATTCTATATCTTTCTGGAAAAAGATACATTTCTTAGGCTTAAGTTTCATCACATATGTGCGAAATCGCTACAAGGCCTCTCTCAGATTAACATGTGGTGTCTGAAACTCTTACCTAGCACTATGATGTCGTCCAGAAGGGCTAAAACGGCTTCCTATGTTAAACCTCTGAGAGCTAAATTCATGATCCGGGCATATATGGCTGGTGCTCATCAAAGACAGAATCAATTCGCACATGCTCAAAAAGACCGTATTTCGTTATGAATGCAGTCTTTTTCCGGTCTTCCTCCTGATGGGTACCTGCTAGTAAAACCATACACTTCCCGACAGATTGTCAAGACAATCATCCACCAAGGGCAATGGAAAAACGTCTTTCACAGCTTTTTCATTCAAAGCCTTATAGTCAATAAACCACCGTACTGAACCGTCTCGCTTCCAGATAAGTACCGGGGCGGAAGCCCAGTCTAATACTGACTCTTGAATGACCACTGCCTTTAACATTTTATTTAGATGGACCTCCTCCTCCCCAGCGAAACACACAGGCGTGCGCCTTATGCGTTGCTTTACTGGGTTGGCACTACCCGTGTCAATAACATGTTCAACCGCAGTAAAATTACCAAGCTCAAACTCATCTTGAGCAAACACATCTTGGTACTCAATAAGCAACTGAGCCAATTGCAGCTGTTGCTCTTCCCTAAGATGTTTACAGGATTCGGAGTCAACTTGTTGAAGGTGGGATGGGAGAGCACTATCACTCTCCGACCTAGGAACAGTGTCCTGTTGCCACCCCTCGTCAGAAATTTGCTGAATGCTATATTCCTCATCCTCCTCTCCTACATCAATGATTTCGGACACTGGTTAAGCTTTCCCTATCTCAAATCCGTTAGAAATCAATTTATACCTATCAGTGGGGTTGTGAACCCTTCCCTGCTTGCCAAAGTTTGCCATTACCTTAGACTGGTCCAACGGTTCAATGACATAACAGTCAGCTCTGGGTCAATTGTACACGGACAACAGAATGGGGCGGAGTAACCCTCGTTTAGCCACAGTATTTCTAGACACTGAAGGAAAACCATTTAAACTATCAACAACAAAAGTTATGTGCATACTGTCAAAGATTGTTACACCCCTACCCATGTCTAAAATCGAATGGACTTTATTACAGTGAATGTCAAAACCTAACAACATTTGCTGCTCTATAGGTGCGACATACACATTTTCAGTATTAGGCCGTGAGCCAAGACCCCAAATTTAAGAAATTGGTACCAGTCAGACTGGCAAAAAGATTTAGTGTTTTTTGGATAGATATATGTCTGTAGTCTTTGAAAAAGTTGGGGGGCCTCTCTATGGCCCAGCTTAGTGACCGAGTTTTATGTGTTTCTATGACAACCAAAATTTTGTTAAAATATTGAGAAAAATATCTATCATATTTTGGACACAAAAATTCTATATAATTTTGTAAAGATTAGGTATATATATTATCATATATCACTTACTTAGATGCAAAAAGCTCTTGCAAAGAAAAAATGTCAAGTTGAGCCAAGATGTTACACATTTTTTATAATTTACGTGACTAAACATATAATGTTACTTATAGAATGGAAATTGCCTTTGAAGTTTATGTTCAAAGCAATGTTTTCATTTTCAGGTGTACTTAAATTGTTTATTTTATAATAATTCACTTCATCACACCCCATCAACAAAATTGCATGAGTAAACAAATTCTTAATACCTTTTTATTAATATAATTTACGTGACAATTATTTATTAAAGAAATAAAGATATTACTGCATATTCATTTTAACAATATTTCTTCATAACAGTAAGTGGTGTGATTTTATAGTTCCCTGAAGTATTTTATACTTTGTATATAAAAACATATTTTCAATATATATTATACCCTAGAGTAATGGATTCTTCAGTGTAACTTACATAAAATACGTTACCAAAATATCAAATGTCACATTTCTATGTAATCTTGCCAATTCTATTAAAATGAAATTTTAGAACTTTTGAAGTAGTTTTTATCCTTCTATGAATTTAATTATCACAATGAAACATCATCTTCATATATTGTTACAAAATGATATGAACAATAAACACAATAAAATAATCAGTAATTTTTTATTGAAAATTTGTTTCACATTAACCTTATCAAGTACAAATTTATATGTAACAAGCAATTAAAGATTCAAAATTAACATTTATAGATCAAACCTGTTTTGTATTGATTTGTACACAGCAATTAATAGAAGCAATGCGTTAACATGAAGTGAATTATGGTAACTGAGCTGAATGTGTTACATTTTTGGTATTTTACGTTACTATTGCACAAAATTATACATTGCCCAGAACTGTTTTCGTTCAAAATTCAAAGATGTATATTAACTGCTTACTTAACATAAATACGTCTAATCTTTTGGCATTAATGGAATTGTATTGTAAAAGAACTGCTTTTATAACTCTTCATTATTATGATTTACATGACATTTATTTGTTATAAGAAATAAACATTTCGCATATAATTAATACGTACCCTACTTAATAGTAACAAAAATATTTTCTTTCCTTTTCCAATTTCCGATTTGTGTAGAAAAAGAACATTTATAAGTATATGTAAATATCCATAATAACAAATCCAAAAGCGTACCTTCTTTTACAATACGTAACCAATAGGCAATATATGCATTGTCCATCTATTTTAAACAATTAAAACTTAACAACTGTTATTAATTGTCGAAGTGTAATATCAAAAATGTTTTCTTTCAAACAGAATCAGAAAATCATTTATTTACAGAAAAGAGTGCTTGACATATATCTCATCAAATATAAATCTATAAGATTACCTTAAAGTTAAAAAATGAACACTGAACCCAAGCTATGTTTGTTTCAGTAATAACATGCTTTTCCCCCACATGTATTCTTGTTGTAAGAGATGTTGCCAAAATACATATGGTTTTTGAATATTTATAAACTAGCTGTGTGTCCACAGGACACTGGTGATTTCACTTTCTTCCACTGCACATGGTTTCGAGATTCTAGACGATTTGTTTTTTTTTTCAGATATATGCAACAAAGACGTTAAAGCACTTTATGTATTGTTTCACCAAGTCAAGGACCATAACTCTGATCTTGCTGAGTGAAATTGCAAACAGGAGTGCAATTTCACATGATGTATAACAATCCTCTAACATTTCAAGTCTCTAGGCTAAACATTTTAAGATACACGTGACATTAACTTTAATGCACTTATTGCATTATTTTGATTAACCCAAGGGCCATAACTCTGGTCTTGCAGAGTGAAATCAAAAACTAAATCCAGATGCATAAATTCACATGCTGAATAATATTCTTGTATGATTTCATGCCTTTTTCAGATATACGCAATACAAACGTATAAGCACTTTATGTGAATTTTTCACTAAGTCAAGGATCATAACTCTGGTCTGGCCGAGTGAAATCGCAAACAGTTCACAAGGTGCACAACTTCAGATCCTATATAACAATCATCTAAGTCAAAATTACTTATTGAGATACATTTAATACAAACTAGTATGATCTTTATGTATATTTTGACTAAATCAAGGACCATAACCCTGGACTGACCAAGTGAAATCCAAAACAGTTCACAAGGTGCACAACTTCAGATCCTATATAACAATCCTCTAAGTCAAATACTAATTGAGATACATTCAGTACAAACTTGTCTGATCTTTCTATATATTTTTGACTAAATCAAGGTCCATAACACTGGTCTGACCATCGAAAATCCCAAACAAACCCTAAGGTAAACAACTTCACATGCTGAATAATATTGCCCTTATGTTTCGTGACCTTCATTCAAATACGTTTTAAGATTCATGTGACTCCAACTTTTATGCTTACTTTTTTCTAAGCTAAGGGCCATAACTCTGTTCTGGCTGAGTGAAATCTCAAACAAAACTCTAGATGTACAACGTTATACACTAGATAACATTCCTATAACGTTTCATAATCCGTGGTCCAATACTTTCTAGGATACATGCGGCACAAATGCTTAGGCCCTTTCTTTGCATATTTTTGACCAAGTAAAGAGCCATAACTCTGGTCTGGCTGTGTGAAATCCCAATTAAAACACCAATTGCACAATTTTACATGCTGAATGACAGTTCTGTGATGTTTGATAACTCTGGGTCAAATATGTTATGCACAGCACAAATTCGAACAGATATACGGCTGACTATTTTCTACTAAGTAAAGGACCATATTTCAATTTTTTCTAAGTTACATTTTCATGCAACACAAACTTAAAGTCCCCTTCAATGCATATTTTAACCAAGTAAAGGGTCACAACTCTGGTTTGGTTGTGTGAAATCCCAACTGAAACATCAGGTGCACAACTTCACACATTGAATGATAACTTGTGAGATTTGAAGACTCGGTGTCAAATACTTTTTAAGATATTATGTATTACATAAATTCGAACAGACAGATGGACAAGGGCAACTCTAAGTGGCCTCAACCCCCGCCCCCAACACACATACACTTTAGAAAATTGCGACGGGGACAAAGAAAGCTAACATATTTTTGTTTAAAAATTTATCTCTTTTTGTTTTATATGAAGATCTGAATAATAAATACATATAACTCAAATGTTTAACTGAATAGGTCTTAGATCTTATGAAAAATGATAACAGTTACTGTTAAACGGAAATCTTTATTTGTTTAGTGGTGGCGTGTTCAAGGTCACTGACTGGAATCACTTGCCCCTCACTGATCTGCGTTCGCTTTGTATGTTTTATTTATGTGAAGAAGTATTCAGCTGGTTTACATAAGGCTGGTCATTTTACCAATATGACAACCAAAACATGCCTTCCTTTACCATCAAAAGCTGGAAAAGTCGCCATATAACCTAAATTCTGTCAGTGTGACTCGACACCTAACGAAACAAAACATTAATTTCACTGTCTTAGTCCATACGAAAGTTCATTGTTGGTGTAGAAATATGAATTCATGTATAAAGTCATATTTCATCAATTGCAAGGGTGATTTTCTGCATAAATGTCTTGGACACATTTACGAATGTGATCATGAAGTTTATTCAGTTTTGCTGTAATAGAATTCTGGTTAAGCCAGCGGGCTTGAGGGGTGTTATAAGTTTCATTACCTCTCGAAGACTTGATCAAACTGAGTGTAATGCAGGGTTGAAGTACTAAGAAGCAAAATGACGAAATAAGCCATTGGAAAAAAGGAGGTAGAAGTGTAGGTAGGGTATTAGAAATACTTACAAGAAACAATATTTGATATAAGATAGTGTGAGAAATGCAATAAGATAGTGTGAGAAATGCAAAAACAATACAACAATAAACAATTTGGGATATAGGGCAACAAAAGGGTATGGGGACTCTGTATATGAAAAACATTTGAGATAGAGTAAGTTACAGATGTTTAAAGTTAAAGAAACATAATGAAGAAATAGCATGGATGTTGGACTGTTAAAGAGGGTTACTTGTGATCTGGTATGGACATTTGGAATAATACCAAAGGCGTTATAAGAAAATTAAAATATCATTAGGAAAATACGTTTAAATAGAATTTTTTGTCTAAATGTTTGATGAATTACAATTCAATTAAAGATATATTCCTTCATTACCCTACATTTTTTTAAAATTGAATGTATTATATGGAAATTGTATATCCACATGAACATGTGAGTTTTAAGTTAATTTCAAGATTGCTTTAGGGAAACATTCTGAATTTACTCATTATATTTACTATTTTATTTTGTTGTTAAGACATTATAGTAAATTAAATTATCATCTTGATATTAAATTGTTTAGAATATATGTAGTAATGAGTTCCTTTCAAAAAATGAATAATTGTTAATTTGTTCAATACATAATTGCATAATTTTTGCAGACTGGCCTCCATTTTCTAGAACTAGTGGTGGATTTGAAAAAAAAAAAATCCACAAGATTCCAATCTTTTTTTTTCTCAACAATTGCAAATACAGTTTTTCATGAAATGCAGTTGTAATGAATTATGATGTACATTTTGTACCTTTTTATCCTGTAAAGTCTGGTATTTATTGACCTTTTTTCACTAATATTCACTACATAAAGTCTTAAATAGATGAGAAAAGACATTGCGTTAGATGCTAGTACAACTGAGTATAAAATGTTTACTGTAATAAAGTGACTTGTTTAAGAACAGGTCTCAATCAATCATGGGAATCCGGATAATAGTGACTATCCGAAGACTGTTACACTTTCCGTTTCAGTCTTTTTACACTTCATCTACATATTTCAAAAATCAATTTTTCTTATTTAGAGTCTTAATCAGTCTAATAAAATAGAAATAAGATGTTAGCCATACGCATACACCTGAATAATACATACTATCAGTAAAAATAGTGTTTAAATGTGATTACCCTACCCACATTTATTTTGCATGATTCACTAAACTAAGAACTCATCAGCTGAAATAAGTGGTGTTTTTCTCCAGATATAATCCTAATTGACATATTCATTTGAAATATCAAGGTAAGTCCCATTATCAGCATATATAAAATGTAAAAATATACTATTTTGATGAAAAATTATGTTGTTGTTGTTGTTGTATTAATTTATTGCCACAAATATTCATTTTTTTAAAGTCAAAATGTTGTTTTCTTTGAAATAATATATGTAACACATCAGTAAGTGCTAAAAACTATCAAGAATATGTCTTTAGACATTAAGACATTGTAGGTAGGTTGAATATAAGAATAATTGACATTTTCAAATAAATGGCGGCCATTTTGGAAGCCATTTTGAAATCGCTTGATTTCAGACCTTAAGCTGTGCCGTTGACAGGCCCCCCTGAATTTTTTTAGAAGTGCACATATGTATCTTTCAAAAAGTGACATAGAGAATTTGCCAGAAAAATGGTACCAATTTTTTGTCTAGCTCATGGCCTATATACCATTTCGATCCAATTTTCAACCGGATTGGACCGACCATGTGGCCGGTTATCCATAACTCCCTCCCGGCAGTGAGCTTGACCTCCTTGACCTTAGGGGTTTTTAGCTTCAAGGAGTTATAGACATTGTCTGATATGATTGTGACCTGGGCTACGGTGTCCACAATGGCTTTTGCCGGTTGATTACCAACTTGAAAGCCCATGGAAAATTGAGAGGCTGACCTTACCTGGCAGACAACAACATGCTCAAGGTCATATTCAACCCCCTCATTACACTGGCTGTTACAAGTTTCTCTGCAGTGGTCTTGTTGCACTTCCGGAATTGAAAATGTATCTAGGATAGGGATGCCACCCCTTCGAGGTTAACCGATCCTGCTGATCGGTCCTTAAAGTGGGATACGGTCTTTTATGTACTTTGATCCCGTTCCATTTTTTCATTTCAGCCGAAAGTTGAGGTCTAAAATTAGGTGAGACAGACCTTAGTATAATCAAAGCCTTGAGATATCTGGTGGTTGCGGGTTTTGCTAGATTTATTTTCATCTTCAATGCCAATCTTTAAATATACATGTATAAGAAACAAATACTAATGTGCCTCATATCTAAGATAAACTCTGCCTGACCTTACATGAACAGCTGGAAGTCAGTGATGTAACCATAGGCTGGAATACCTAATCATTGACAGGTCTTATTTAATCTAAATGGCCAGTGTGAATGGATATAGAGGATGAATAAGAACTACTTGATCATTGATAATTCATCCGCATTGTTCATGAATGGAACTACTTTGTGTAGCACATAAACATATCCTTTGGATGTGATTTGGAATCAAATAAAGATGCTACATGATTGTCAGAAATACACTTAACTTTGGTTACGGGATAAACCCGTAACCAAAAACCTTTGCACACGCATCAGGTATTACGTGCGCACGTAAAATGGTATACGTGCGAAAATGTTTTTTTAACAATACGTGCGCAGATGTTTTTAAACTAGTAAGTGCGAAAGTATTAGCTTATACATACGCACGTTATAATTTATGTGTGCGCAGATATACTCTTATACTAATACGTGCGCAAGTTTTTGCTTGTATAATCTCTTAATAAGCTGAACGTGTGCAGATGATTTTTATTTCTATTAATATATGTGTAAATGTTTTTATACAAATACGCGCGCATAGTTTTATACTAATACGTGCACATGTAATAACTAAAACGTGTACAGGGGTTACTTATTACGTGCGTAAGTATTAGTTTAAAAACATCTATGTCACCTCTGTGCCACCGTACTTTTGATATACTTAGTAAAATGGACGGAATATACGAAAACTTTAATATGTCAAAGTTAAGTATTTTATTAATATCGTTAGGATAAGTAGTAATCTAAATTTTTAAGACATGCATGTAGTTTTTGGCATTGAGAAACAAGGTGCAGATCTTTTAAACACATAGATTTTTAATACAAATGGGAAAAGCTCCAAGCAAAAATATATAAAAGGATGCAATATCTAACAATCACACAGAATTATTTCCCTTACCTTGAAATGTTTAGTTTGTCACTTCCGGTACTGATATTTTTCAAAAAAGTTAAATGCTTGTAAGCGATTACAGTCCTGTATTGAAGCTTAACTGGTTAGACTAGTGTTTGGTATTTTTGTAACAATAATTGATGACACCAATAACCAAGGGAAATACCAGGTAAACCTTTAAGCACCGGTATTTGGTAATAGGGGAAAGATTATTACGTGCGTACATGTGAGCTAATACGTCCGCACGTATAGGATATATATATAAAAAAATATCTGCTCATGTATTGCTACAGAAAACCGTTGCGGACGTATAAAGTAATACGTGCGCACGTAATAATTAATATATAATTTTTATGTGTTTACTTGTACTTGAGCACGTACTAATATGTGCGCTGATGTTGTGTTTTTTTAACTAATACGTGCGCACGCATTAGTTTCTACGTGCACACGTATTAGTATAAAAACATTTATGTCGCCTCTGTGCCACCGCACTACATGTATTAACTTGCATATATATATATATATATATAAGGTATAAATGATCATACTAAGCAAGATAACTACGTCTAAAGCAATGCATGATTCTTGTGATATTTGCCTCCCTTGACAGACGAGGAAAAAAGCACAAGTTCAGTTTTATTTCTTTGACAAATTTAGTGTCAGCTGACATGACAAATTAACTGAACAATTTGGCTAGGTAGCGGAGGTTAATATTCCTTATAAGTTGTTAAAGATGTCAGTGACGCAGAATAGTTGCTTGTATTTCGAACAATTGAACACCATGTAGCGTTAATTATAAACCAGAAAAGATCCAGTGTTGTAGACAGACGCAGAGTTACAATATCATATCGGGCTGTTGGATCAACGCAAAAAAGAAAAAAATTATGTTAGCCGAACGCTGTATGTGCCCGGTATTGAGGAACTACAACAAAAATAAGAAGTTCAAATATATTGTTTACCCATACTTGGTTTTAGAGCCCAAATTGGGTTAATAAGACAAGAAGTAGAGTTTCAGCTTACGGATTTCCGTTCAATAACTTGAGAACTACTTGACCAAGAATGTTGAAACTTCATAGGATGACATGCAATGTAGATGACCCCAATAGATTTTGACCCAGAACCTTAAAACTTCATAGTGTGATAGGATTTACAGAGTGGATGGCCCCTATTGTTTTTAAGTCACTGGATCAAAGGTCAAGGTCACAGAGGTCATCCGTCTGTCACACTTCACTTTAGATCAATAACTGGAGAACCATTTGACCTGGACCCTACAAACTTCATAAGATGAAAGGGCTAAAGGAGTTGATGACCTCTATTGTTTTTATGATTACTCGATCAAAGGTCAAGGTCACAGGAGCCTGAACATTGAAAACCTTTTCTGATTAATAACTTGAGAACCATTTTGACCCAGAATGTTGAAATTTCATAGGATGATTGGCCATGCCGAGTAAATGATTCCTGATGATTTTTGATCACTTGATCAAAGGTCAAGGTCACAGGGGCCAGACCATGGAAAACTGTTTCTGATCAATGACTCTAGAACCATTTGACCCAGAGCGTTCAAACTTAGGGTGATAGTACTTACAAAGTAAATGACCCCTGTCGTTTTTACGTTCACTGGAGCATAGGTCAAGGTCGCAGGGGCCTGGACATGGAAAACTTGTTTCCGCTCTATAACTTGAGAACCACTATACCCAGAATGTTGAAACTTCATTGGGTTATTGGACATGCCGAGTAGATGATCCCTATTGCAGCTAACCATCAGTGTCTCTTTGATTTTCGTACCTGTCCCCTATTGACCTTTTGCCGGTTACTATAAAGCTCTTGGGGAGACATGCGCTTTTCCACAAAAGAAATAACTGAATATAAGTTGGTCTTGTGGAGCAGTAACGCTCCAACAAAAAGATAAAAATACCTATTATGGGCCTGAATATAAGTCGATCATGGGTTTAATAAAAATGCACTAGTTTTCTTTTGGGCTGTTTCGAACTAACAGTTTACGAGTATGCATTCATTTAAGAATTCTAATATTAATCATCACAGCGATATTATGTTGACGCCAGGACATGGGACAGGATATAGAAATACGTTTTTCGGAATAGTTCCATTAGGGCGCGGATGATGGCGAATTATTCTGCACAGCTAATAAATGACGCAGTGTGTATGTAAATTAATCAAGACAGTTATGCTATGTGACTTTTCGTTTTACACCTGTTTTAAAGCCTCATTATGCCTTTGTTTAAAATGTGGCTGCCACATTTTCCGTGATGAACATGAAATACATTAATTCCTTGTTAACTCCTATTTCTGATAATTACTTTCTTCAACATTTGTCAAAGGTTTGAATATTGCTGAATATACTAGAATGTTTTATTGAATCTATTGTTTTTATTACCTCCCTTTATGGCTCTAACTATTACAGTTCGTGTGCAATATTAAAAATAGTACTTTTCTTACCATGTCTGGAGTCTAGATGCCAAGGAATTATATCACGAGGGTGCAGCCCGAGTGCTACACGCATCTGAATGACAATGATTTTATTCAAGAGAGCATCCATGTTTGCGGTTAATATTTCGACTCTTACCCTATACAATATATCAATGATTATTAGTATTGTGTACATCCTTGGCGACATCCATCAAATATTTAGAGTTTCTTTTCCATGACGCCGCTACGACGCTTGACGCTATGTATGTATAAACAGTGACTTTGTTGCATAATAGCATCTTTGTTTTATAGGAAAACAAATATGGTCGTGTTGATTGATTCGCCTAATCCCTGAAATCATTCAATTCCTATTATAAATTGGTAAACGAATCATTAAGGCAAAGTCGCCTGACTGAGATTTCAGTTTCTCAGCTTTTCTAAAATAAAGTCACCTCAGAGACAGGACCAGTTTTAAGGCTTGAACAGGTACACCCCTGGTTCTTACATCCTTCTTTTTTCTGCCAATCGTCATGGTGCTGAACTAACCGGGTGGACACTTCAGATGCGCCCAGGGTATTAGTTTAGTTTTATACGGGTTCTTATGTCGTTTTTTTAACCTTTTTTCTATCCGTTATAACATTGTCACTGTTTCTGGAGAAACTGATTTTTTTATCCACATAACTGATAATACCCCAACCTAAATCAGTGGTGGAGAATGAATGATTACAGATTTAAATAGTTGTCATCTGTTAGATCGCCCTCGACCAGGGGTCGGACTCGCGACTTCTTATTCGATTGATAATGACAGTCTTCCCTTATTAAGATAACCGGACAAGACATTTAATAGAAAAATCGTGGTAGGATGTTTTCTAAACCAGCAGACTAGTTTCCCCGGATGGTAATGAAATCCAGCCTCTTCGCAGGATACAGTACCGATAAGGGGAAGTAACACGGTGTAGGAGTTTGATTGAAATCTAGTAGAATTGCTTTCCGGTTCGAAGGTCGAGTCAAAACGTTGCATAGCAAAAGGATCAAGAGTAGCATGTTTGTAAATAATGCAGAAAGAGATCTCAAGCATACTAGGAAACAACTTTAACTCTTAGCCTGCTTTTCTAAAATGGGCTGGTCCATCATTCAATTTGGGCAATACCATTTATTACTCAAATGGGCGTTCATTAAAAATTTACTGACTGAATAGCGAACAGTGCAGACCATGATAGCCTGCACGGATGTGCAGGCTGATCTTGGTCTGCACTGTTCGCAAAGGCAGGATCACTAAAGGCTAAAGGCTAAAGGTTAATTACAGGTGTCTTTTAAACGTTAAAAATACGTGCCTATGTCACAGTGTTCCAGATGAAATAAATCAATTTGACACGAAAAGCAAATTGAGGAAGATGACAGTGTTAAGAAAACACGATGTACAAAAAGGAGCAATCTTCACTATCGGCTGCAAAGACGACGATGATCCTATCAGAATGCATTCGAGACAAGATATATGATAAAACACAACTACAGGTGAATAATTACAGAATGTATCATTTAGAAAAGGTGAACAACAAAAGGAATATGACGGCCTCTGATCTAGTAAGAAATTGAGCAACAAACATCCATCAAGAAAAGATGGTCAATAATCACAAATACAGATACTTTTCAGATTACATCATAATATTGATATTATTCAGTGATTTGACCTGGATGTCAGACCTGACCAATCAAGCCAATCAAGCAACGTTGAATGCTCTGAACTTGGCGAATGGAGATCAGAGGCACAATCTCTTCCCTCATGACTGTCTAGGTGACGCTGTTACTTTCCGAGACAACTGTCAACATCTTCAGTAAACAGCCGAAGGAAAATATTTGCGAACGTTTGTAGAACATTTTTAATTCTGGAAAACAGAAACGTTTTATACACGTCCTTCGGCAACCAGGAAAATGTAAAAGAACTTCGAACACGTCCGCTTGAGACGGGCACCCAGCCCGACACATCCTGCTGACACAAAACCATCATCAATATGTTACGTGTTGGGCATTTCATTCATTTTATGGTTCAAATATGAAAAAATGACATAAATAGGCCTTCCATAACGAACCGTGATATATCAATGAATTCAAGTCTCTTTTTCGCAGGACAGTTATGAAGGCGTCATAATTTATAATTGACAAAACAATACTATATGCGCTGGAAAAAAAAGACACGACAAAGCAGGAACGTATCCCTTTAACTCGACAACTTTTTTCACAAGTTTATTATGCAGTGGATTGGTAACAATTTGGATAGTGACTGAATAGTTCAGGCTGAATTTTGTTCTTAGGTAGTTGATATGAGACCGAGAGTAATAATGGTTAGCTTTTTGCGAGACCATTTATTACCAGAATGTTCAACGTAACTAAGAACGAAAGATCTTTGATGCTGGCTCGTCTCGACGAGCCAGTATTACGATAGGACTTTACTATCAAATCTACCTAAAAGGCAGAACATCTCCTAAACCTGGCTCTCAGCTTTTTACTTTCATTACAAATGCAAGCCAGCAACCAAGAAAACAAAATAGCGTTTCCTTTACGAGAAGTGTCCAATCGAAAGCAGGCTTACAAAAAGTGACCAATCGAAAGCTGGTTTACGAAAAAGTAATGTAATCCACATAGGCCGCAACCATCTTATATTAATGAACACAAAGAAGCTCAATGACACGTCAAGGACCAATCTATGCAAGTAGAAAATGCATCGATTGCTGTCCCTTATTGTAGTTGTTGAAATTATGCAGAAAGATTCAGATTGCTCCTTTTCTGGAAAAAATGAATGAATATACGCCTCAGAACTATGTAGACAAGATTTCAAATAGTAATAAGGCAAAATGTCAAGGCGTTATCAACACAGAATACAATACCCTTCGTTCCTTTTCGGTTCTTCTTGTTTAATTTTTCGTTTGTTCCCTTCCTTCCTTTTCGGCTCTTCTCGTTAATTTTTTCGGTTTTTGCAACTCTCTACACTGGAGGTTCCCGCAAAAACGCAAAAAAAAAGAAAAAACGTATTTATATTACGCTATATGGTATCCATCGCCATGAATGTACAAGAGAGAGGAAGTTGGTTTTCTTTTTAATGCTAAGCAAAAAGCAAGGGAATTTCTGGTAAAATGCTCACGTTCAGGCATTGAACACATAACCTGTGTACCCACAATAAACATTCTACCACTGACCTATCCAGGCATCACAGGCCCTATAATTTTCACTGGCATATCACTGTGCTTCATAACTGCCCTGTTAGAACAAGAGCTAAGCGAGCCACTTTCTAGCTTTTTTAAAAGCTAAACTTGTGTACATATACTGGTATACCATCGAGCAGTTACGCAACAACGAGAAAGTGTCCATTGTATATAATAATAATAATAATAATAACTTGTGTAGTTGCAATAGCTGGTTCTCAGCTTGCCAATGAATTTACAATTCATCGCACAGAAAGCCAGGTAAAGGCCTCCATGGGATTCGAAAGCTTCGGTCTATTTCGTTGTTTTTATGCAAAATTCTATCACATTATGACCCGCCGAGACGGACCGGAATTATGTCAGACCGGATTAAAACAGAATGTCGAAGACCATAAGAAGAATGGAGTTTCCTTTATAAATCAAACAATTAAATACTAGTATTTACCTCTCCTCTGGAATATGATAACATATGTATGCCTCCGCTATGAGCTGACAACATGATATGTATGTATGTACGAGAAGTTTGACAGGGCAAGGTAGTTATAATTCTTCAAAATCATTTAATTTTGCATTCCGCTTGATTTGTCCTACAATAATGGACAGTAACAATAATTTCAAGCTCATGTGCCCAGTGCTATATATCTGATGGTACGAGGTACTAGTATTAAGAAAACTAGGGAAAAATGAAATGACCGATGTCCCTGGAGTAGTTATTGCATATATTGACATGCACGAATACAAAAAGAACTGCAGTCGTTGCTAAGTCAACATTTTGGGTATGTATATACATTTGATGTGCCATGTCATGTCCAGCTGGTCACGTGGGCGTGGTTGTTTGACGACATAAGCTGAGTAAACTATTTGTCCAGCATACCTCAATATGTTTGAACAGGAACTGTTTAAACATAATTAAACTATCAATGGCCAATCTTTGACCAAATACATGAATGGAGAATTTTGAAAATATTTGAAAAGTAAACAAAGTGACTACAATTACTAAAATTAGATTTCAAAATGGTTACATTGAACCATTCTCAAGTTTTACGCCCACAGCATAGATATTGGGGTCCTTGGTGACCACCTTTGATGTTTATCAAACAGCAATACAATGGGCACAGTTTTAATTCTAGTTCTGAAGTATATACGCCATGAAAACAGTATAACATAGAACCCAAAAGAAGCAATAAACAATCTCAATGCATACATAGTCCCCAACACATACCGATGCACGACATTTCAATTAAATCATTTTATCAACTACGGTGAACTGTCGAATTTGCTTAAAGTTTATAAATGAGCCGCACCATGAGAAAACCAACATAGTGCATTTGCGACTAGCATGGACCAAGCATGGGCTTTGAAAGCGAACAGCATGGATCTTGACCAGACTGTGCGGATGCGCAGGCTGGACTGGATCCATGCTGGTCGCAAATGCACTATGTTGGTTTTCTCGTGGTGCGACTCAAATATTTTAGCCTCGACATTGTTTGCATGAAATATTTGAATAGAAATATCAAAAACAAAATTATACATAGTGATAAAAAAAAACTTGAAAGTTGAATACAACAAATGCACCACACAACGCAGTGCTGGTATTTTGGTATTTGTTCATCTAGCAACTATTGGTACAACAACATAACATCACAGTGAAATTTTGTGGTGTGTTCATTTTCAGCATTTGATGGTGGAAGACCCCGGTGCTCCTCGAGACATTGTTTCAGGTATGGGAGAGCACTTTGGTAGAACCACTGCCCTTCCGTAAGCCGGATGGATGGCTTTGTCAAAGGACGAATTTGACACTCCGAGCTAGGTTTCGAACCCACATAAATGAGGAGTGCAACAACTGACGTCAGATATCGTACACATTCGAGCCATTTTCTTCCTTTTTGAAGAGCTACATTAGCGCCGCTTACTGGACTTCCATTTCAAAACGGGATTGTTTTAGGAAGAAAATATCTGTATTATTAAATTCTACTCAAAATTAGCAATTTTTGTTCTTCTGTTGTAACTTGCGCTTCGGCTCAGATTTTATAAGCTAGACCATGTTCCAAACATATGTTACATCTTTATTGGTGATAAGCAGACTGTTTAGACGGCTGATAATCTGGATAAAATTATATTGAACCAATTGTTTCTGAGCCACGCCAAAAATGCCGTCATGTCCAATTATATACGATATGATATTGGCAGTTATTCATCTCTTGTCAGAATCACCATCTCGAATAGAATGTTGCTGGATATAACTGTCTATGCACCATACTTCTTGACTTTCTTGCTAACAGAATGAGTACCGTTTTTGATAAGATTTTTATCTGTTCTGTACAAGCGCCACAGAACCTTTGGGTCGAGAAAGCATTTGTTCATGCTTTGCTCGGGATGGCGTTCTGGAGTTTTCTAAAAATCTCCTACAAACTGCCGTAGATTGAATGAGTTTGTGGGCAGACATCCTAAGTTTTTAGGGGGAAAATGTGACATATTTTTTCAGAACGTGACTCCATCAAGCCCAAAGCGTTGAAAAAAAACTGCGCTCCGGAACCCAGCTTCTACGATATGTGCAAAAATGTGCAAATGATTTTAACCATTCAAGCC
Source organism: Mercenaria mercenaria (assembly GCF_021730395.1). NCBI lineage: Eukaryota > Metazoa > Mollusca > Bivalvia > Venerida > Veneridae > Mercenaria > Mercenaria mercenaria. The sequence goes on along the minus strand of NC_069377.1, from coordinate 7,635,636 downwards.
AAGATAAAGACTAGTTACTATCAACAGGTATGCGATGACAAATCAGACAAAGTCCAGTAGTTTAATCACACAGAGGGACAAACAGAATGAAATTTAAAACCGCAATCACATGAGAATGGCGGTAGTGAAGTGGTAATTACTGAATGGTCAGTGGTCATTGTAGAGTGGTCAACACTCTCTTGAGGACAAACTACCCGTAGAGATACTGAGTCATGGTACTTGAAATGCTTCACAGTGTCGCTGAATCATGTAGCAGGTCGTCGTCTGCTGTTGACTATATTGTTCAGCGAAAAAAAATCTAAGATTGGTGGCGGAAAAAGAAAATGGCGCATATGGGTTATTCTTTTTTAGGTAATTTAACGTTCGAAGCCCTGTCTGAAACTAGTGTAGCATGTAAGGAAGCTGGATAGGACGGTTGTTCTACGTAGGTAAACTCCCGTGCCGCCTGTCCAGTTGGACACATGGTGACAGGACCATAAGTCACCATAAGACCAAAAAATCTGTTGACGTGACATTATACTTATCCGACGAAACAAACATATATAATATTCGTTATAGCGGCGTCCCGCAGAAATGTGATAAAATATATAATTTGGTTAAACTTGTGTTTTGATTGATACTATGGATCATGAGCTAACGTTATGACCTGTTTTTATATCAAATGTTGCTTTAAATCGAAATCAAGGTAAATTTGACCACATCAATCACGTCCTGATCTAAAATTAATCTGTCTGTTTTTCAATAAAGGGTGAAAAATTTGAAGTGATGTCAGAAAGCCAATTGTATTCGTTTGTTAAAGGCGGGTCGCCATTGTTACTTTGAAGTCTTATTGAATAAGTAAACCATTTCAAAGACATTAAATGGACATTCCAGTTTTAAGTTGAGAGATGTCGTAAAAATCGAAGATGCCCAAAATAAAAGAAAAATGAGCGAAGAAATTCTCGACACGTCGACCGCATTATGAAAAAAAAGTATCGATATGTTATAATTTCGTAAAGAAAGATGGTAGAAATTGATACGTGTACGAGTAGATGTTTTTTAAAACCCTTACCATGCTAAATTTCTAAAATCGATTGGTCCATCATTCAATTTAGGCAGTACCATTTATTAATAAAAGGGGTGTTCAATGAAATTTTACTGACTGAATAGCGAAGAGCGCAGACCATGATCTTGGTCTGCACTGGTTGCAATCATTTGCCGCCAGCAGGCTAAGGGTTAAAAATAAGAGTCTGCCGAATGGATTCACCAGACGTACGGGTGCTCGTACACGTATTGAAACCTCGAATTCTCTTATGAGACGGTGTAGACAAATGCGTCAGGAACAAAACATATGAGAATGTGGAATGTTGTTTTATAAATATTCTTGCTTAATATATACACTGGCATACGAAGCTATTGTCTGGAATGAAAACTTGTAAAATGTCCAAGAAAACTTCGTGGGAATGCATACATGGCCTTTCACTTAATAACAAACGCATGTTGCACCTGACATAAACAAGAGTGATCCTTCAAATTTTATTATATTAAAGGCCCTAGGTATTATTTTGTTGATGTTGCGCTGCACACAAGAGATCAGCGTCTAAGACTATCGACGTACAACTTTCAGTTTTCTTTAAGGCTTTGTCTTAAACTTGTGTTATAGTTTGCTGTTTTGATTTGATAGGCTATTTTATTGATTATATAAAGAAATCCGATTACCTCCATTTAAAAAAAAAAGGCGTTTTGTTACTTTGAAACAAACGTTATGATTAATTTCTGCATTTGGATGATATATGTGTCTCTTTGAAACATGTCACAAAACCAGAGATTAATATTTAAAAATGTTACTATAGTAGGAAATGAAAGCTATTATAATACCCTCAAGTTTAGAAAAGATATACATGCACATGTTTTTAACCTGGTCTATCCCGAAATTTTCATAATTGTTCATCAAATATAATTTCATGTACACGATAAATCAAGTATGATAAATTCGCCGCGAAATTACTATAATAATTTTGTTTTGCCGAATGCTGATGTTGTTTTTCTGATAGTTAGTCATTTTCTAATAGCTTTTATGATAAAATCTGCCGAGTAAATTAAACCTATTTTAAAATGTATTTAAATTGAATGCACACATAGAGCCGATGATGGCGATAATTTTCTTTTTATGTTTTCGAAATGTCATTTATTGCAAAAAGCCATCGACCCGCGGAAAAGTTTATTTGAAATTTATGTTGTGAGTAACGAAAGTATTTGAACACGGTTTGATATAACTAGTAAATTTGTTTGTTATTGGTATTATAACGTTACTAACTATTTGACAGCTCAACACTTTAAACATTTTGAAGACCTTGTTTTTCTCCTGTGAGGTCACAGTCATGGTGGCGTAATAGCAGTATTTTAAAACGTTTTTACCCCTTAAGGGATCAGGACTTCGATTTTTGATCGATTGAGAGTTATATATATTTTAACACAGGAGTAAGTTATCAAGAACTGGAAGGCGGGCGCCGTTTGACATGTGGACAGTGTATCTTGATAGATTTGATGGACTTTATGACATTTCTTGTGTTTGTAAATAAAAAATCTATTGATACAATTATTAATGACTATTGTTTTTTTGGAAAAGTGATACTTGCTTAATGCATTATCGGACACTCAAGGCATGTATCATGCATTGTACACCAATGTCTTAAACATGTAACGGCGTTTCCGACAGTCGCACGCTATTTTTACACAAAATTTAATTTATTTGGAGACATGACTTTGTGAACTTTTGATCTTTTTGATGTGGATTTTGATGTTATCTTTCGCTTGGAAACTGTTCCATATATCATAATACGGATCCTATACGCAAAAGGCGGACTTCAACTAGTCATTTTGGGCATTAATTTAAAGGAGTTTTAGTGCTAACGATGGGCTCGAGCAAGCAACACGTGGATATTGAAGGGGATTATGTGGTTCTGTGTGAGGATGGCTTACAGTTTAGCACGTGCTCCGAATCAGAGAAACCACCGGCCAAAACAAAGAGCAGACGACGGGTATGTAAATTAGTTTGTTGTTTCTTTTAAACTGATTTCGACGAACTCTAGTATCATTGACTTGCTTATGATAAAAAGACGTTTAGTCGGTTAATATGATACAGACGACTGTGAGGTTATAGATAAATACTCAAGTCACTGGCCACTTATCACGAGGTCAGGGGTTCGAAGTCTATGAGATGATACCATACTGCTTACAGTAAAGAAAATTGATTTGACAGCGATTTAACCAGCATCAGCTATCAGAAATAGTAATAGTTAAGTATATGCCTGCTGAGAAAAATAACACGCTGTTTGTAACATTCGACCGTTCAGAACTCTGGTATATTTCACGGTGCAAATCTAGTAACCTATAAATAACATCAAATAGACCCTTAACGTGTATAGGAGACGTCACGTGCGAACGTTCAATGGTAAAATCAAAATTATCTGACGTGCAAGGCAAACGGTCAGTCCTGATAATATAACCTATTCATAGTTGTTGGTCTTACAGTTCATTGTATATTTTTAGAGCTTTTCTTATACAAAAGTCTTGTAGGACTGTAGCCATGTAGGACTGTTCCAAGTATTGACTTCAAATAGCTAGATTTTCCTTTTTCTATGTTTTTTAACGACATCAGACTTGCTGAAACTTTGCATGTACACAGCGCACATGCACGACTACAAACGAATCTGAGAAATGTCGACAATATACTAATATAATGAGCAGTTTTTTTGACAACTTGAATATGTGACGCTAATTGCATGCATAAACTAGTTAAACAAGCATTAACATGTTCAATTTCAATCATTCTGAAAGTCTATTATTGTCCTCTAAAGAAAGTTTTATAAAAGACTTTCCATTTCTTGTTTTTATTCATTATTTTCCTGTCATTTTTTCTGTACGTCATTATTAACTCTTCTCTAATTTCCTAATTACACAAAACCACTTTGAAGTCAATTGCCCAACAAATCACGCACAATTACAGAGCGCACGAGAGCGCAAAGATTTTTAAAGTTATGTTAATAAAAATGACTAATTGATTTAATGAACTTCAAGTTGTTGAAGTCTTTGTTCGCTAGATGAGTGTGTGCTTTTGTGCAGTTTCGAAAAAAACTTCATTATGATACATAACAATAAAAGTCAAAATATTTTCTTTTTTTCTCAATTTTACCATTCTTTGCATATCTCTTATCAATAATTTTGTCGTATGAACATTCCTTGTTAAAATATATTTTTTTCACGTCAGATTAATTATCTCCGATATTTGTTGGTGTAGGAATCTCTTAATATACTTCATTTATCCATACGTCCGTGCGGACTCTTAAAGTTTCAGTTGTTAAAATTCCATTCGACTTATGTGGGCGTTCGACTTGTGTTGTTCGAGTTATCCCTCTTCATATCCCAGAACCGATACACCTTTCATTGAAAGACGCAGTGTCAAAATACTGTGGAATATAAAGAAGGAGGTTGATGGATGTATGTTCGAAGGGCGGAGTTTAAGGACAAACAAAAGCTGCTGGTTTGAACACTCTTGCTTATATGAACCGCGCCATGAGAAAACCAACACTGTGCATTTGCGACCAGCATGGATCCAGACCAGCCTGCGCATCCGCGCAGCATGCTGTTCGCTTTCAAAGCCTATTGCAATTAGAGAAACCGTTAGCGAAAAGCATGGATCCTGACCAGACTGCGCGGATGCGCAGGCTGGTCTGGATCCATGCTGGTCGCAAATGCACTATGTTGGTTTTCTCATGGCGCGGCTCATATATACTTTATGCCTACAGCTGTACCGTTGTGTCGCTGAAATAAAAAAAAAAGTTTGAAACATGGTGGTGGTAGTGGTGGCAGATAGATATTACGGTTTCATTGACGTGCCGTATGGATACATGTCTGAATCTTGACTTTTGTGAGTGTTGTTGCGCACAAGGTTCCTATATTAAACCATCTTATGCAAATGTTCGTGCCCTCTTAATTCGTGCTTGTGAATATTTTTTAAATAGGTCTTACAATGAAACTATATATGTGGAGTTTCTTCAAATGTGAAAATGCATGTACAAGAATCAGGTTTAGGGGTTTTGATACTTTTGAAATCCCAAACAAAGAGCCATAATTATATTGAGGTTTTTGTGGCAGCGAAACAAAATGCAATGTAATGTTAAACATATGTTACCTTTTGAATGACTTTATTACTTAAGTAATCTTTAATAATATTTTCATTGCGGTTAAATAGTTTTCTCATTAAGTGTTTATCGGCGAAAAAAATCAAGCTTTGATTTTTGTACTTAATACGAAGTTAATTGAAGGTCTGTGATCAAATATTGACTTTATACGGGTGGTGTCTAAAAGCAAGAGATTTTATGAAAGAATACACTACGATGTTGAATTCAAAGTAGAAATTGTAGAGGAGTCACTGAACTTCGGTCTCAATACGAATCCATTCTTCAAAGTTATGATTGTATAAAATCGTTTTAATATTTATAATGTAGAAGTGCCACAAATAAACACGGGCGTTACAGACGAACTACATTTCAATAGTCTCGGCATTAAAGTTAAAAATAATACTTTCTTCTACTTTTGACGAAATTTATAAGCCGCGATACCCGGTCTGAAATGACACGAAAATTATTTCTTGACCTTATCAAAATATAGCGTGAAAAATGAGTGAGCAATTTCTATAACTATGTTATAATAACCTTACAAGAATGTCAGGGCCACACACTAAATATTTTAATATCATAAAAAGTATGAAAAATGTTTGGCACGAGCCAAAAGCAATACAGGCTGTCATTACATATAATTGAGGCAAAATTTATGTTCTGTTTGTCACCATATAAGTATGGTTGAAGGTATCAAACAAGTCACTTTCAATTGCTGTAAACTCATAAAATGGTAAAAGGTTTGAAAAGTAGGTACGGGCAATAGGTTAGTTAATAAAACACTGGTCGCTCGGCGGAGGGGGCGAGGTGTTGGGGTGGTCAATGTTAGGAAGCTAAACAAACGGGTGTATGAGTGTCACTTTAACAGTTTTAGGAAAAGTACAAAATATAGAGCTGAAATAATGAAGAGTCTCCAATTTTCAAGGAAGGCAAATAGAGTAAACACCGTCTTACGTATATAGCTAAGCGTTTTTAGAAAAACAAAATATTTCAGAAGATTTTTTATACAATAACGTTTATCAGTTTTTTTTGGTGTTAAGCTTTGAAAAGAACTGAAAACGCAGTTCGTGTTAATTTGTTAAAACCACGCCCCGTCGAAACGTAAGAAACATTTTCATAACCAGTGTGTTTTTATTACGTATATTTATATTTTTGTGTGGTCGCTGGGGCTCAGTTTCACCCAGTCATTAATGGGTTTCACAGATGTGTACCTTTAAGATCTTACGGTTATAAAATTTATTGGAATTTTATACATTTTTGTATATGTGAATTTTGTAGATTTTCACATAAACATGTTTACAATAGCCCGTTAATGGTTCTTCAACAATCCTATTTGCTGTGACTCGTTATAAGTTTTGTTTGTTTAATTCAAGACATTTATGGTGTAAGAATGACCATTAGAAGATGTATTAAAGGGGAGTGTTTGTTTGTATTGTTGACTATGGTTGACGTTTATAGTTTTCTTAAATACTATGGTTTCATACTCATTAATGATTTTTAAAGATGATTCATTGCCATTGTGAGTTATTGTTCTTAATATCTTAAGAAAGGAATGTTTTTATCTACATGTTTAGGTTTTGGTTCACTTACTTGTGAATGTATTTTCAGTATGTTTTGCGTACTTTATACGGCCGAAAATTTTGTATTTTGCCGGAGTTTGGCGAAAATGACCGAGAAGTTTTGACTGGCAAAATATCTATTTTCCCTGGAAGTGTTAATGTATTGCTTTTCCTAGAAAGGTTATATCATGCACTAGTGTTTTCTTCGGAACTAAATATTTTTCTCTAAAATTAGTTATAAAAGGTCTTTTCATAACTTGATGATATATCGGTACTAATACAAATACCGTTACATTAAAGTTACAAATCTTCCCTACAGAAAAATAGAAATGTGAACTAATATCTTACGCAAAGATCTGATTTTATCGATGACATTTTCAATCAAAGTTTTTTCCCGTTGTTCAAAGTCTTTCATTAATTTCTTAACTGTACTTAGCCTCGCTTAATGTTCCTTAAGTGAAATTTAATGAGAGTTTTATGTGAATTTGTAACGTAATGGTCAATTTAAACCGTAAGTGGTTTAAAATTTAATTATCAAACGCCTCCGCTCTTTATTTTCTTCATTCTTTAATACACAGACTTTAAATTTTACATTCATTGAAACATTTTGCTTTTGCGGCGGTCTAGCGGTTCAGGTGTTGACCGCCCGGCTGCGAAATTACAGGTTCGAACCCAACTTGGGTAACGACAGAGCACTTCCTCATGCGACACTGGTACTGGTGTCTTTCATCATAGTCGGGCTAAAACAAAGTCAACAGATATTTTAGTGTCTCACTTTTCTTCGAAAATTGAACCCAAGCCTTCTTAAAGACTTGTCTGAAAGTATCGTCCATTTTTTAAAATGTATCTTTCGGTTCAACTTCTATACGTAAATATGTTTTGATTACTTTTTTGTCAAAATGTATTAGTACTTCAACCCTGTTTTCTAAATTTGACCACATACTTTACACGGTACTGGTCTACTACATTTTTGTAGTTGTTTGTCTCTTAAAATAGTAAACAAATAAATGTAGTAAATAAAATATATATTGAAGGAAAATTCTTAAATGGTATGAACGGTAGGTCAGCACTCTAAATATTTGCAATGTAACATGCCCTGTCCTGAAAAATAATTGAAAAACAGGAGGTTTAATACGTTTGAATTTTCCTTTTTTTTACTAAAGGTGAAATTTAAATATTTGCATTTCAATGTTTGTTTTCCGACAATAAATCTTTTCATCTATTTATAGAATTACGTGTTCAAGTCCTTAACAAATGTGTTAGGCGATAAGTCAAAATTTAAACATCTATCAATATAGAAACTAGGGCCTAATATAGGCAATGAAAATATTTGGATTAAATCAATTATGACCTGTATAGATATGTAAATATATGTTTAAATTTTAAGAACAGATGGACGTGAGAAATATTACATAAAAGCCATGACCCGACATGATGAATTTTCTGTGTAAGCTGAAGTATGGATTACATTTAAAGACCCACCACAACCTAGAGCCCTACTTTTTCCTCATGCATAAACTTCATGCAAATCATTCTGATAATACTGGTATAATACATTTATTCTACAAGAAGACAGGTGGAAAATGTGGACCCTTCCTGAATGAATGTGTTTTCACAAATTCATCTGCGAACTTATTCAGTCATAGTTTTATAAACATAGAACAATAACTATATTACACTGCAGAAACAAAACTTACCCGTATGGTATAAACTCACCTTATACATCAAGTACTGTGCATACTACTACAATAAATTAATGATATATTTAGACATTAAACACGTTGTCTTGGCCTAATATATACCACTGTCAATTTGTAACTAGATACTTTTTATATGCAAACCAGGTATAATTACCATCATGGAAATGCAAAAGAATACAGTAATTTTGTGGCGCGTCTTTAAACAAAAGCCCTATCTTAGCACGAGAAGCACGTGTAAAGAAAGTATTCCAAAATTTTATTTGAATTCAATACAGCGTATAGTCTAAGAATGCGAAACACATAGCCATGCAAAATAACGATATTGTCACACTGTTTTGTAATGTCACCGGTTTAAAAAACAGAATGATTGCTCTGCAAAATGATGCTACTATCAAAATAACATGACAAAATACACTTGTATATCATTTGTCTTACAGAAGCTTTAAAGGTGAGCAGTAGTCTAGTGGTTAAGGTGTTGACCGCTCAACCCGGTGTCGTAGGTTTGTCACGACCATGCTCTCTCATATGACACCAGTACTGATTCCTTTCAGTGGTTCAGATAAGCTTAAAGCTTTCATCACAATCGAGCATGAAACTGAACTAAAGAACCTTTTGCCTAATCTTATGTAGCAAATCGACCAAAAAGGCTGCATTTTACCCTTAGCCTGTTGGCGGCAAGTGATTCTGCCTTTACGACAAGTGCAGACCAAGATCCGTGCACTGTTGGCCATTCAGTCAGTATCGTTTTAGTAAGCACCCCTTTTAACAGTTAATGGTGCTGTCCAAATTGAAAGATGGGCAAGTTCATTATAGAAAATTAGCAGAGTAAGTTTACATTCTGTCTAAATATATATTAGAGATATATTCACATTTTTACACTGGACTTTTTTTCGCTCTTACATAATGTATAGACAGACTTCTGTTTAGAAGAATGAACATGAAACAGACGTGAGCAATAAACATAAAGATTCTACCTGTTTGATTCAACATCCCGTCAAACAGTACTGTACCATCAGGCAGAATTGTGAAACATTATTTCTACTCGACCGAGCATTTTTTCGTAAAATTGAAATTCTCTAGAAATCCTTTCTTTAACGATTATTGCAGATTTAGCATTATCTTACTGCAACATGCAAATTTGCAAGGTATTCTTGCAAAGTAAAGATCCTTGTAATGAATCAATATTTACAAAAACACAGTCAACACTGTCTGCAAAGACCACCTGAAGGGAAAAAAGAAGCAAGTGATCTTTGTTGACAGGCGGTCAGTCAGCAAAGGTAAATTTATTTCATTTATGGTTAAACTGGAAGACAAAATATTGGCCTGTATATGCAATTTTTATAGTTGCTAGATGCCTTTATTCGCAAATGGTCCGAGTGTAACTTCTGTTGCTTTTTCGTTCACTGTTAAGTATACCTTGCTTAAAGTCTTCACTGGCACGACTTTGTATTAAAATACAACGTTCTAATAATGAGTCCGCTGCATGGTGGAGTTTACTAGAAATTAAAACTCATCATTGAATTTATTGAATAATATTACCCGAAACATATTACCCGCAGAACATGTTGCCGTTTACAGTACACTTGCTGTGATGACTGCGGGCATAACTTGTAACGATTCTTAGGTATGATTCCGACGCATTCTTCACAGAACTTGTCTGTCTGTTTGTCAGTCAGGTGTGCTTGATTGCCAAAATAATGTCATGAGTTATTGTTCGACCTGGAACATTATTCTTGGCTGTTTGATTAGTTTATATTGTGGATAAATAGAAGGTATAAAAAGAACATTGCAGTGTATCAATATTTATTCCGTGTGCATCGTTTACGAACAGGTAGTATCTGTATACACAATTTTCTTTCGCGTATACAGCAACTTTTGGAATAATAAGGAAAATCAAAGTTCTTCTGTAATAAGAGAATTTATAATTGTATAATATGTAATATTCTATGATTTATTTTCCTTTAAAACATGACTGAAATGCTAAAACGAAAATAAACACTCAACGTTTTAGATAAAACAAGGACATAGGAATTCCTCTCATAAATTAAGTGTTATAGGTTCAAATTTAAACTTGTAATGGAATGTTATTATAGTTCAGAAAAAAGTTGGGCCGAAGTTCCACACACAAGAGAATATCATTTTCTCGACCAAGTGTTACTTTAGTAATTATACGGACTGTTAAAACAAATTGATCGTGCACGAAAAGGGTATCAAAGGTCGGGCACTGAAATTATTCAGCAACAAGTGCATATTTGGAATAAATGGACCCTGTCAAAAGGGCCGACGCTTTATCAGTGCGATAGTTTGAAATTAGTCATGACTGTGAAACCTTTAATCGCATAAATCAGCGGTGAAAATTGGATAAAAGCGGTCATGATCGCATTTGTGGCTACAGTGTGAGTCAATATATTAAAATATTTTTATTAGATGGAATGCAGTGTTCCTGTTCAAAGGCCATCGTATATCTTTATCGATGTCAAACAATCGAATATCGGTTCGGAATAATTCACAGTTGAATAGATTTCGGATACTTCTTTAAATGTCCACCATCGTGGAAAATTAGGTTTAAACCTGAGCACTGAGTGTAACTGAAACGTACATGAATCATGTGGTGTAGTATTTAAAACTTTATTTATTACAATTAAACCGTTTTTTGATACAGTTTGTGACTGATAAGATTAGAGAACGTTCTAAATCGTAGAAAGACAGACGTAGAGGACATACTATATTAGGTGGAAATTACATTAAATGAAGTGTTTCGTTCTAATTCTATAAATTTACAGGAAATTATACTTGAAAAGGTGAGTACCTGTTAAATGGTTGTTTAAGTTGGATATCTATATATTATCATTTTTATACAACTATACATATTAAAGTATTTTTTAAAAACCACAAGTTTTAAATAAGATTTAAAGCAATAGGTGCATGTACGGAAGTTGGAAGATTTAGAAATAATGTTTAGTTAAATGTTTTAACGGTTTCATACATTAAATGACCACATTGATCAGTGTTTTTCGTGAACTCATTACATAATATAAATTTTATTTAACCCTTTGCCTTCTAAATTTTTAAAATGGACTGGACCATCATTCAATTTAGGCAGTACGACTTATTATTCAAAGGGGTGTTCACTGAAACAGCGGACAGTGCAGACCGTGATCAGCCTTCACGGAAGTGCAGGCTGATCTTGGTCTGCACTGGTCGCCAAGGCAGAATCACTTGCCTCCAGCAGGCTAGAGGTTAACAGACTCCAAACCCCAAACACATTTTGTTTGATAGAACAGTATATCATAAACCTGTATTAGGTCAAAATAAATTCCCATAAAAACACAAGGAGAAAACAGATGTTTTTTCTTACATCTGGCGTTCACGTATTTTGTTTTTGTATGATAATAAAATGCATGTTTCAACCTATTGTCAATGCTTTACAAAAGAACACACGAGTTAACGTTTAAAATATTGCCTGTCGAAATTTCTTTGTGTGTGCGAAAGTCATAAAATATTGATATAGTCGACTCCATTGACAAGATAAATCAATTACTTAATCATTCTTTATCAACTTTGTGTCATCTTTGCCTTATTACACTAGTTTATCATCGAAATAAAGAGATAGCAGTAAATATGTATATTTGCACAAACTTTATTGTTCTCACTGATTTCAAACATTCGAATATTTTGACTTTCTGTGATGATTCCAGCGGTATTTTCACTTAGATTAGCACCCAGTCTCGAAATTACGAAGAAAGTGAAACATTTTTCATTTTGTAAACATTAGCAAATTTATGATGAATAATATTGTATCGATTACTAACATACCAGTTAAAGACATTTTTAAGAATTATACTTTAACCTGATTTTAGTCGGTTTAGCAGGTCGCACTTTTTTTTTATTCTAGGCAAATAAAATTAATAAAATCAGTGTTTTGAAAATTTATTGTTTAAAGACGCGCCACAAAATAACTATTATTTGTATTTCCATGATGGTAATTATACATGCAAGTATTTAGTTTCAAATTGACAGTGACATATATTAGGCAAAGACAATGTGTTTAATGTCTTATCATTGTATTGAATACATGTAACAATATGTACAGGACTCTGTGTATTTAGTTAAATTTCAGTCCAATTTTGTTTCTACAGTGTAAGATATTTATTCATCTATATCCTTAAAACTATGCTGAAAAGAGATTTACTGAGTAAGATTGCAAATGAAGTTGTGAAAATACATTTATTCCGGAATGGCCTAAATTGTCCACCTGAAAAATTGTAGTATAGCTGTATATTACCTGTATTATAAGAATAATTTTTATGAAGTTTTTGTTAGTGAAAATTGTAGGTCACTAGGTCTTAGTGGGTCTTTATTAAAGTTACAATTTCGTTTCAGTTTTACACACAAAAAAATCTAATTGTGGCAAATCGAAACTACTGGAAAATTCGAAAAGTTAACCGTTTATTGACATTGTTTAAGATAAATCGGATCGAGTATAGTTCTTTTGCAATAAATTTTGCAGTACATTCCCCCACTTTGTCATGATAAATAAGTTCTTTTACGATATAATACAACCCTATGATACTTAAGTTTGCGCGCTGTCTTTCTTTAAAAGATAAATCCCTATACTTTGTCTGTTTTATATTTTGTATTATCTTCCTAATACAAGTTTCTTCCTGCTGCATTGGGTAGTGCCATTCCTATAGAACAATTTGCGCACGGGCTCACGTGTGGTGAAAAAAGATTTTTAAACAGACGTTGACACTCATCCAAAAATACTACTAAGTTGAGAAGTTCGGTTTATTTTGCTTATATTTTATTTTCAGGTATGCTATTATATATGTGAATGACTAATATTCATTTATTTTGCTTTTGTATTACTTTTTTAGATTTTAGACATATCACACTATTGTACTAAACTGAAGGGACAAGCAAATAAATCGCACAAGTTTTTTTTTAATCAAAAGTCCGTTTCAATGCATACATATCTCTATAAAAGTTAGAATTCGTTTAGATTTAATTAACATAAGAAAAAAAGAAAATCTTTTTCCCCCAAAAAACCACAACCTCATGTGGTTAAAATGAATGAGAAATTGAATGAATGAATTTATCGAGTAGTTAGCCATAGCAACGGATGTATTCACTCCAATAGAAAATTAATTACCGGCACATCTCCCCATTGTCATCTGTATAAAAGGATTCACTTAGTTTTATATCTTAGTGGCTGTCAGTCATTATAATGGTAAAGTGTGCGTGTTTTTACCTGTTATTTTAATGGGTATCTAGTAATTTGATGCACGAGATATGCCGCAATATCGAAATAAATTGTCGTTAAATAAATCTCTATTTTAAAAGATGACATTAAATTACGCTATCTGGGATTAGTTTGACAGAAGAGTGTCGTCAAGATATCCGGCAAATATAGACCAAATAATGTTTAAAATGCAGGTTTGAGGTTTGCTCTTGCGGTTTCATGTCAAAGAATGGGTTGCGTGTTTCATGTACATTTACATCTAAATTGCGTGTCCCAAATACATTTACATCTAAAGAAGGATTTCCGTTTTTATATCAACACTTTTTTCATTGAAACTTAAAACTATATGTACTGTCATTAAAGGTGAAAAAAGCACGTGTTCTTTGTAGTAAAATCTTCAGTCATTTCAAACACAATCTTTCATACAGAGTTGTCGTACTTTCACTTCCGCTTCAGAAACACTTAGGAACGACAATTTTGCGGCTTCAAAAGAATCAAGAAAGACAATTTTGTGACATTTGCTTGACTGTTCATGGTAGTGTGACGTCATAAACGTTGTTTGAATAGAGAATCACCAAAGAACACTTGCCTACTTAGATAAATGCGAGAATTAGGAATGTTTCATAATACGATTTGTTTGCAGAGATGTAGTCCATTTTTTAACATCCATATGAAAATATTGAGAATAATATCAAAAATATTCGTTTTACGTGTATTTCTTTTATTTAAGGAAGTGTGTAAACTTGAACGAGTGGGAGTCGTCTTTATTAAAAGCCCCACTTGATTTTCATATTAGATCTAAAGCAAAAATGAAACTTTATCATGTCTTTTTATCAAGTGGGCCTGAATAGAGGGATAAGCTTGGGGACAATTTAAACACCGATATCCCGTACTTAATCCGGCTACAAATATAACCTTCATTTATCATTAAGCCCATATCATGTCTGTATATTTGACAGATATTACACACAGTTTCACCTTTTTATTCAAACCGTCTTATCATTGAATGGCTTGTGATCATATTATCGCGTCTATCTAAATATTTTCCTCCGATTTCAGCCCAGTTTAACAAGATAAAAAGAACTAATTGCAGTTTGATCGATCTGTGTTATAATTATATATGAAACGACCTTCATCATTTCATATATCCATTTTTTAACAATTTTAAGCACTCGAGGAACCGCGAAATGTCAATTGTAATATGTATAATTAAGAACAGCATTAAAGAAGGAAAATGACTTCACAAGTTGGGAGGGAGTGCTTCACAGAACTATTAATGCATGAATGGAATTTGTCATGTAAATGATAAACCGTCTGGCTGAGTTTTTCAAAGTCAGTTGTGTTGCAGTTTATTTTAGATAATTTTCTTTTTCCTTGCCATGAAATGACTTGTGTTTAATGTACATTAAAGAAAAACGAACTCACTAACAACAAAATTGCATTACATGTATTAAATTGATCGAATTAACATCGCATTTCCAGTCTTCAAGTTCATTTATTACCACACATACTTTTTTTATTATTGAGTGAAAATATACTGCGCAGACACTTTGTCAATATAATTTCCTTACTTCTGTAGAAAATACAAGTCTTTCCCAATAAACTTAGACCAAATGAGCCATCATCTGGCTTTCAGACAGACATTATAGATGTTAATTCAAAGTCGATCAAAACTTAATTACGAGTTTGTGCCATGCATGTTCTTTTGTTCTTCTGTTAAAGGCGTTCATGTGGCATAAGTTCACTTCCTGTATTTATTGATCTTTTCGGTACAAGGAATCGATTCCGTACAGTCATGCACAGTAGTGTTTTGGTTTTGTACCCATTTAAGACAAATAATTTTATCATTCATTTCGTAATTAATGTCTACTCGAACCGGCATTTCAACTTTATTTTCGTCTTATAAACGCTGCATGTTATTGCTTAGAAATACTTTATGCTGTCATATGCAAGGTACAGGATTTAGTCTCTACTTTATCCCGGACAGTATGGCGTTAAGCCTTAGCAAGTGGGTGCATGGATTGGTGCCTTAATTAGATCCAGACAAGAGGTGCTGGGACTTATACCTTGGTGGGAGCTCCCACTCATGTTGGACAACATAGAAAATACTTTCACTTCAAATTATCAGGGCCAGGTGTAACAGTTTTGTTTATTTTGTTAACAGTGTTTATCTCGGTCCAGGAACTGGAAATTTCTGAGATGCTCTTGAGTGTCTCTCGCCTGACTAAGAGGCCTGTACCGGTTCTTCCCAGGAAAGACGGTTTCGCGTGTATCGGTGCTAACAACGGGCACGTTAAAGAAACAGACTGTCTATTCGCAAAGAGCTATGCTAAGTTAACCGGACAGGCCTATATCTCTCTCTGTTCTCTCTGTCTGTTCTAGGGGCTTTATCTCACTCTGTCCCTCTGGTCAGATCGCTCTGTGTCTGTACTAGTAGAGGATGAATTTCGCTATATGTAAAGCGCCTTTGAACGTGTTTATCATGAAAAGGGTGCTATATAAATCTGGTATGATAATAATAATAATAATAATAATAATAATATTTCACTCAAAAAACATGTTTTACTGTTTTACGCATCCTCCGCAAAGAAAATGTAAAGAGTACAATCGAAATAACAATATTTAAGCAAAAGGTCATTACTGAATACGTTTTTCCCTCAGTAATTCACTTCACTTCCTAGCGTGCATATTTCATGTATTCGTGAAAAATAATGCAACCTAAAAGCTTGTGTTCGCTCAATTGAAGTAAGTTTAGATCAACTGAAGTAAAAACTCTGCTTTATAATCTATATTTATCTAGATTGATGAGTAAATCTGTAAACGCACGCACAAAATATCTAAACAGCGAACATTTCATTGATAAAACTGCATGTTGCTTCCTCAAGAATTCAATTTATTCAGCCAGGTTTTTTTACTCCCTATAGCTTTGCCCGTTGGCAGTTTAACATCACACCAGTTTTCACATGGAAAAAGAGAATTTTGAAAGTCATTGGTAAATATGCTGTGATAGACAGGTTTTGAATAAAGATTTACTAAATTTATTAACATATTTTAACGTTGTCTTTCACTTTGTAATCTTATTTTCTCGTTTGCACCTCTCCTTAACACGCATGCACAAAAACACATCAATAAATTCTTTCCCTTTATGGTCATTGTCCATTTAGAGCTACTTGTAGGATCTGCTTTATCATGTTTAACCTTTCAAAAACTGACAAGATACATGGGTGATGACAAATAGTTAATGATTTTAGTCCGGTTTAGTCAATCAAACTCCCTAGGGGTACTAAACAGTCACTTAGCTTGCCACTTTTTTATCAAAACACTCACAAAATATTTTTGAAGCGTTTTCCGAATATTTCGCCTGCTAAGTCACCGTTGTTTAAAGTGTTCAAGTGGTTTGGTCAATCTTGCGTGATCCAGACTCTTTGATGTTGTCTTGGGGGTACTTCTATAAATCAGGCTTGGTTGATAGGCTAATGTATACTGTAATTGATACTAAATTATTTATGTGGGATACTTCTTTAAAGTGGTCAAAAATAAAAATAGTTTACTTTCTTCCTTGAGTACATGGAGTGGAAACGAATTTTGTTGGACAATGGACAGGAATAAATTAGTTTTCATTCATTACGGCGATTAACTTTTGTGTTAATACCTTAGTCAAGTGTTGAAGTGAGGAACATTTTTTTCTTATTTGCTATGTCATTGAAAGTGACGGTGTACTTTTAAAATCTCGACTATTTCGCTCTTGAAGAAGTAAATATTTGGACATTTTAAGTGATTGGAAATAGGACATTTATTGTAAGTATTGTAGAACTTTTGAATTTTAAATTGGTGCCTTGGTGGGAATATTTTACGCGAATGTATTTCGCTATTTAAAGGTCCTAAATGCAGATGGGTCATTTAAATTCTTAGGTTGACGGTGGTGATTTGTTTAACGCAAAGATTTCTTTATTTCTTTATTTTTGTAGACAGATGTTCTGTCAGTTACAAGATTGATTGAGTCTAGAAACCTTTAAGTCTCTTTTATACTATTTTTAGGAATTTTTTTTTTCATTAAGTGCATTAATAAGAGTTTATTATATTCCGGTATTGAAATTTAGAACCTTGCAATTTGTATAAAAAATATGTGTATATATAGAAGTTTACTGTACACGTACACATTTTGAAATATAAACTTTGACAAAATACCAAATAAAGGTGGGGTTTGCACTGGTGTAAATTTTGTGCAAATTTGATAAAATTTACATTGACAATGAAATGGTTATTTTATACGCCTTTCGAAAGTACATTGGCCGCTAAATCTTCATTTTCGCACTGCATGTGCATGGTTGCCAAAAAAGATCTGACAAATTAACCTTAGAGATAATATAGGTTACACAGGTGTAGATGTTAATTCGATATATAACTGTAATAATTAGATGGTTATCTTTATATTATACCGTCTGCAGTGACCCGTATTTTGCCCTATCCCACCCGATATTGTAACATGATCTATGACATCCCTGTCATATTAATTGTATAATTGCACAAATTGTACCCACAGATTTTCTGCTTCACCCGTTAACACGACTGTCTTTTTGTTTGGGGCAATTTTGTTTATCATTCCCCTATACGCATCAGTTTGCATGAGCACCGCCTTTTTTAGTATACAAGAACTATGATAATGACAAAAGTATTCCGAATGCTTGGTTCCGTGTAGGTTGCCATTAAACTGTTCCAAATACGATGCGTTTTAATTATTCATGAGCGCGCATCTGTGTCAATTTGATACTTGGGAGGCGAGAAAAGACCCCCAAGAATTAGGTCGTGGTTTTATGGCATACTGATCTAGTATACCAGCTCGGATGCATAAAAATGGTGTAGGTAAATGTTTCATGGGATAAATTACGGATCTTGTAACTTTTAATGATATTTCTAGTAATCCTATCCATGCCATGTAAAGACATAGGCCGTTTTGATCCTCACAAACTAAACGATATTCAGGAGATTCGAAATTTTTTGCCGGCTATTTTCCTTCTAAACCGATGATGTGTGGAAGTTTGAGACTAGTGAGAAATCATGTTTTGTCTTTTGTGAGAAGTGTTCACTAGTCCGGCATATAGAATGTTCCGATTGTCGGAAGAGACGGTAGAGAGAGGTTCACAGGCGCTTTAGGTCTTTGTTCCTATTCTTTTCTATAAAAGTCTTCATGAAAACATCGTTCAACAACAGTGCACAGTGGCTTAATGTGTTTATTTGACTTTTGTTTAAACATGCCTCGTTCTTTCTTAAGTTGTTCAGAATTGTGTTTTTTTTTCAAATGGTTAAAGGATGAATATTTATTTATATGATACTCGTGTATCTGCTGTGTTTATGGCACGTTTATCTCTAACATTTCATCAGTATATTGTTTATATGAAGACGTTTATCAGATTAAGAATGGTAATTGTAAAATAGTTATACATTAATACAAGTGCGATATATTGTTGTTGTTTGGTACAGGTGTATATCAAGATTATTAACGCAAATCTGAGATCGATTTGGAAACGTTTCAAAAATATATCAAGTATTCAGGTTCGATTGAATCGTTCTATCAAACCGTTGCTTTACGGCGGAATTTCTATGCATGCGTAAAACAGTCCACATTGATACAAGAAAACGAACTTATCGTCTTAAATTGATTTAACACGATTTATTACCAAATTTGCATATTGGCGTGTAGATAAAGGAGAATGTGCATGTTAACTCCGCTTTCTACTTTAATTTACCTTGTTTGTTTTAGATACATTTTAAGAGCATAAAGCGCGTTTACAACATCAAAAACACTACGGTAGATAGCCATCTTAAATTGATTTAACGCGATTTTGCAACTAGATAAAGGCAAAAGTTCATGTTTCTTGATTCTAGATAAAAGTCAATAAGTAAAAAAACGCCTGTACGACATCAAAAAGTTAAAATGTGTTAACAAAACCTATATTTGAAATGGTTGACTTTGTTTATGTATTTATCTCTGAATTCATTCGGAATCACGTAATCGTGTTTAAATTTGAGGCCAACTTTAAACATTATCAGATAAATGGAGTTAATGTATATATATAATGCACAAACTAACTCAAATATATATAATTATTTTGTTGAACAGTTTTGTTCAATTTAACCCACAAATGCACTATATTTGGAATGTTATCGCAGAAGATCTCATGCATGCACGGATAATCCTTAAAAGGGTCTCCGAAAATGTTTTAACTGATTATCATAATATTAGTAATCTACGTTATGATTGAAACAAAAGACAAATACGTTGTACGAGGTAAGCGGGTTACTACGGAGCAATAGATTAAAATCTGAGGTCTTTAACATTGTGGCTGAATTGGCCCTAGATTAAGTTTGATAAGATTGTAAAATGGGAAAAGCCCTAAACAGGTCGATCTTTGTTTAACGAACTTAAATTTATTTTGGTTTAGTTGTTTGTGCATACATGATGCCAAAAGTTGATAAAAAAATTCGGTTCAAATTTGCCTCAGTAACACATTGAATGTCTTTAAGTGTGTGTGTTTTGGTCACAAATAGTGGATACATTTTAAAGGATGTGTACATAGTTCTGGAATAATCGGAAGAGTCTTCATATGTTTATTAAAGGTAAAAATTTATTAGTTGCTTGATCGGGTTATGAACGTGCAACAGTTTGACACAAGTTTAAAAATGATAAAAACCAAACGTGTATGTATAATTATGTATTTATTAGTATATGCGTTTTAGATGTTGGTGCCGATTTACAAATAATAATGCTCATTTATTATTATAATCAAAAGTTTATAGCTCTCTTGTGCGTATGCACCTTGATTGCCCTTTCTCAGAAAAGCAGAGCCGACGAAATAATGAGCAGTGACAAAATACTTTTGAAAGACCACTACAATTATTGAAACTTATACTAGTATAATAAACAGTAGTAAATACAGTAATTAGTTCATATTATTAGAAACTTCATTTTCTTTTCCTGTAAACAGACTACATTCCATTGATTCAGATAATCAGTCGTGTTTTAGGCATGTTTGTAGCTTGTGCATGTAGGGGATTATAAAGTGGCTTGCAATCACTCCTTATCTAGATTCAAATCAAAATATACCTACTTCTGCTACGTTTAATCTTTTAAGATTATCTTAAGATGATTATTGTACTTAATATAAGGCTTTGTTCTAATCTGCAAATTCAGAACAAGGTGACATTCAAAATAAAATTTGCTCGTACAAAATGATATTCCTATCTTATAAAGTCAGTCAAAATGTTTCTGTGATTGAAATCTGTTTAATATGATCAGTTTATAGATTGTCTAATTCTGTTATGTTAGATACATCCCATGTCGTTAAATGTTTGATATTAGATTCGAACTCTTGTAAATGATATTGTTGTAGCTTATTAGACCAGAAAATAGAGTTGCAAAAACTCTTCATACAATCTCTATCTCATAGATGACCATGTTGATTAATATGATGGAAATATAAGGCAGGCTGTTGAAGTTACTGAAACTGGTCGTGCTGTGAATGAATCTGATCGTAGCAAAAGATAAGTTACTAATGTTACTGGAATTGGTCATGCTGCAAGGGCGGTAGATCAGTAGTTTCTATTTATATAAATCTGAGCTTACTCTTGTCAGATTCCTGAAAATGATCACAATAGTAAGTCGATATTTAAGGTGAAAACTCTAGTTTAAATGAATCAGGCCGCATACAGAGGCTGCTGGATGTGTACACACACAAGGGCAACTCTTTTAGCAATTTGGTTTTCTCCTATAGGTAAACCCTTTTGCGAACTTTTCATATAATGTAAATCTGAATTTGTTGATCTAAAGTTTGTTCAATTAAAGACAAATTTGAACCAATTTCTAGAACTATTGTTTTATCACAAATTCATCTTGCTTTTCTGAAAGTTTGCAAATCGGTTCATCAGCTGCTTCAAAGAAACCTCAAGACTTTTATTTTCAAAGAAATGATTTCTTATCAGTGAACGGAAAGGTTACAGGAAAAAGCAACGGAAACTTTTTTGATGAAAACGTTGATATTTTCATCGACTTTTGGTGTGTTATTGTTGATAATATTTTCATTGATCAATGTGTTTGAAAAGATTGAAAGTCCAGTCATCCTCTACGTCATTTATGATTGAACAATTGTTGAAAAAGACGTAAAACCCGGACGTACACTGGTCATCATCTGCTTTGTAAATCGGGATATAGTATAGGACATGATTTGAAAACTTATTATAACCGTTAGTTCTGAGACCACTTGTTTTGAGACACTTTGTTTCTAGTTGTAGGTTATAATGAAATTAATTATCCAAATGTATTGGTTTTATTATCTCCAGTACATCAATAAAAATTTTCCCAGTTTTTAATTGCTCGCTGGGTAATATTTTCGTGAGTCAGTTACGTGTTAATTAAATAAAAGGACCGATCAATTGCATTGATGCTTCAATAGATGTGGCAGAAACGTATGACCCTATCGTGAATAAGATGGTTGAAAACAGCTCGGATGTGAGCATGAATTTTTAATGAGAACTTGTCATATAGCCAACTACAGATGCAAAACTCCTTTTACTAAATTGCATTGTTTCGGCTTCGCTTCAGGAAACGTAGACAGCATTCTGTTTTCCACCTTTGTAATGTATCGAACTAAATTACATGTACATCAAACACAGAGAGAAAAAATAATGTTTCCTGAACAGCTCTCTATGATGTAGGGATAATGGAAAAACAGTACTGATATAAAGGCGTTGTAACATGTGTGTTGCAGTTTATTAGTATTTCTCTTGGGCTGTATGATTGATCGACATGTAAATATTGTTAATATTATTTATAGTTTGGAATTACTTTGGAAAACTGGGAATTCTGACTATTATGAGGAGGTTTTTTATCTATATGATGGACATTTTTTAAGGAAGGATTTAAGAGGTTTTTTAGTTAGTGTATTTTTGTTTTTATTTATTTATTTATTTTTTTTTTTTTTTTCGTTTAAAAATGTACAGTTTCTCACAGCACGTAATTTATTCATGTGTTCGGCGATCCTTTTATTACTTACTTTACCAGATTTTCCTGCCATATGCTGAATGTGAGGTCTCATTTCGTAGTATATTCATGCCTTTCAAATCCATATAATATCCTCATTTAAATAATGCATTCATATTTTAATGTAACATAATCCTATGTATACATATGTTTGAACTACGGTGCGACATGCGACACTTTATGTAATATTCAGTGCATGCAATAATTATAAACTTTTGTCACTTAACGCGTTATCAGTTTATTTGAATCCTTCACATCAGTTGACAATCTTTTATGATGTGTGTGTATTTTGTTAAAATGATTATTATTCGTTATTTAGAGATTCTGTTTAAGGCACATATGAGCCTCGCCATGAGAAAACCAACATAGTGGCTTTGCGACCAGCATGGATCCAGACCAGCCTGCGCTTCCACGCAGCCTGGTCAGGATCCATGCTGTTCGTTAATGGTTTCTCTAGTTACAATAGTCTTTGAAGCGAACAGCATGGATCCTGACTAGATTGCACGGATGCGCAGGCTGGTCTGGATCCATGCTGGTCGCAAACCCACTATGTTGGTTTTCTCATGGCGCGGCACGTATATACATACTTTAAAACGTAGCCTTTGCTGTCTGTACTTAGGGGGCTAATACTACGGGTTCGAAACCTCGTTTGAGTTGTGGAATTCGTTCATGTGAAAAAAGCCATTCACTGTATTACGGAAGATAGATGGTTCTACTCAGGGGCCGGCTAGTGTTTGTAAATAATGCCCGGAGAATCGCCATATAAACTTTATTTGCGTCGATTTAATGTTAAACCCAACAAAAACTAAATAAACCTTAGGGCGCAGGCGTCTTGTGACAAGTTTGCACCAATAGTATATAGGAATCCAGAATTATCATCTTCTGTTACAAGGTTATGAAAAATAAGTTTGGAGACCAGTCCCAAAATGAATCCCTGCCATTGGTCAATTTCAAAATTAAACTCAGAGCCAACCAATCGTATGCTGGAGTTTTCAGACTGGTTGGGCAATTACGGGTTTTAGATTATAAACGATTTTTTCTAACTGTGTCCAATGTTGTAAAATTTGAGTTAAAGCCAGTCTCAAATCATTTGACTGGTTGTCTTGAGTCTGAGCTCAATCCAAATATATACGCCAATGGCAAAATTTCTTTCGAGACTGGTCTCTAAGGCTAATTGTTAGAAATCCTCTCATCTAATATGTATGTCGGACTATTTTCCTCATAATGTGGAGACCTTTAAGTTGTAGAATTGAATCAAAATTAAAGTTGACGGAATTTTATTTGGCAGGCATAGAATTAATGATTAAAAAGTTAATGTGTCATTTCCCAATTTAAACATGTTTTAATTTCATTTTCGCTTGAATATGAATATTGTAAAAAATTTTGGATAGTAATGTTTGTATATAACACCATTTAAATAGAAGCGCTATTTCGTCTCTCGATGGCTTTATAATCTTCCGTTTCGCCTCGTAATGTTTGTTTTGCCTTTATAAACTCATTTTCAGAGCCGTACAAATCTGGCCTATTTCATTCGAAAACTTCAGCCGTGTTTATAGTGGAAATAAAATGGATATTTATTGAACTTTAAGAGTTTCTCACACTCTACCATAAAGGTGATCTAATTTTGTTACGCAATGAATTCAATGTTAAAAGGATATAGAAAAAGGTCAACAGTGAAGTGAAAATTTTAAATGTACTTAGTACAGTATCATATGTGTTTGGGTGGTTAAAAAAGGTTGCAAGCGTGTGAAAATTGTGATGTATGTACTTCAAAATATTTAAAGAAAAGGATTAACTTTGAGGTAGAGAATTCCTAATAGAATTTTCGATCCATTGGTGAGTAGCATTTTCGACTCAGTTTGCATACAAAAGAACAAGTCTTTCAAAAAGATGATTCAGTGTGAAAACGGTTGTTTGACAGTTCATATGGCTATATTTTGATTTAAAAAAAAATGATATGTACAAATGCGTAAGCTTGTGGAAAGAATGGTCTTTTTATCTTATTCAATATCATCAAAATTTATTGTAGCGCACTTGAAAAAATGCACGAACTAATGTTTTCATAACCATGAACCATGTGTAGTTACATGGCGTGTCTGACGGTGAGTTTTCATTTCGCTTATTCCAGAGTTTTCCAACCTTTTTTTCTGAAAAGCCACTCAGAGACTATTGTAGCATGTAACGTTCTAATCCTAGTTTTTGCACATAAATTATTTATCGAGCACATCTATAATATTACGGCAAATGCTTCCAGCATCAAAATAAACGATTCGAACGTGCAACATCAATATCTCGTGCAAACGGTTTGTTATTGAGAACAAGGCACAGGTAGGCAATTAAGAAATTGATTCATCGAGAGATGATTTAAACATATGGTGGTAATTATTTTTCAAGCATTTCAACTAAATTACCAGGAACATGGACTGGAAATGCATAAATTCTGTTCTAGGCATTGATAGATCAAAAGTCGTTAAGGGAGGCGCAACCAAAACATAACACATCATCGTAGTAAATAACAACAAAGCTGTAGCAACAACAACAGTTATTTTCTGCTTCTGTGGAAAATAGTGTTGATCTATATACATCTCTTTTTTTCTCGGCAAGAGTACCTATTTCGCATGTTGCAGATGAAGTGGAGTAAAAAAAAATATTGTCGCAATTTCTTCACATGCTTCCAGATTATACTGTTCATCTTGTAATCCTTAGATCTTTGTTCAGGCAAACGCATCTTTGTTCTCAACCTTAGCGTCTTTGTCCACCGAACCGTTGCCGTCCCACGGTGGCGGTGTTTCCTTCGCACTTGTCATCATCTTGATCATCAGCTCTTACTTAATTGGCGAAAATATTTCAACCGTTTATACTGCAAGGGTGCAATGCAGGTCTGACAGTATTTTCTTTTGCTCAAAAGTCACGAAAAAAAACGCTCTTAAATGTTATACATTGTACGTTATAACGTGCAAAACGGATTTGAAAAAAAGCTTTCAGGCTTTTGAGGATTTGTGTAGTTAGCTTTGTAGACGCCATAATATTTACTGTACATTGGATCAATTCAGGAATGTTTAAGTAAACCTATTATCATTCAATCTTAAAATGTTTCTAATTAATATAAAGACAATTTAGATAATTTATCTTATGTTATCTCGATCTAGACAATCAATTGTTTAATCTAGTATCTGTACAATGTTGGCCATCGCGTGAGAATTGGCCATCCGTTATAATAGCTAACAAGTACTAAATTGTTTAATAATTTAACAGGCTGGATAAATTGTGCAGAAAATACTGGTGATTTACTCTGGTGTTTTAAGCTAAATATTTTAAGAAGCGTGTAAAAATGCATACGTGCGCCGTTAGCCTGGCTCCCTGGATGCATGGTTATTTTTTTGA
Organism: Mercenaria mercenaria; assembly: GCF_021730395.1. Taxonomy (NCBI): domain Eukaryota; kingdom Metazoa; phylum Mollusca; class Bivalvia; order Venerida; family Veneridae; genus Mercenaria; species Mercenaria mercenaria. The sequence goes on along the minus strand of NC_069377.1, from coordinate 7,609,555 downwards.
ATACTGCAAACCTTTTATAAGTAAATTTTAAGCCTCTAAAATAGCACATTTTATCTGATGAGTAATGCGGAGCCAGGGGCAATAAAAATGCCAATACAGAAACAACTGCTGGAGTTACTTCCTCTGTTATGCAGAAAATTTATACTAGTATATGAAAAATATGAGTGAACAAACATAGGAACGGGAGCCAGTCTAGTACGCCGTGCTTTATCGTCGTCATTGTTGTTGTTGTTGTTGTTGCTGCTGCTGGTGGTGTTTCGTCTCTCTGTATCAAACCTGGATTATATGGTAGTGCATCAGAATGAGAAGATTACTGCAAATTATTTGACATACTCCTTCAAATAATTCATTAATTTTCGCATGGAAATAATTCATAACCTGCATTTCCGTTTCATGCACACGGGATTATATATCGCATTTAATTTGCATTACAAGTTTATTAAATAAGTCAGAAATAGAATTTAATTGCAAATTTGATGGCTTTTAATATACTTTACAGGATGCATCATATATGAAAATCATTTGAATACTGTAGACAAAATTGCCCAAGGATTGCACGTAGCGACAGTCAGTGTTCAGCAAAATAATTTGAGCCGCGCCATGAGAAAACCAACATAGTGGCTTTGCGACCAGCATGAATCCAGACCAGTCTGGGCATCCGCGCAGTCTGGTCAAGATCCATGCTGATCGATTACGGTTTCTCTAATTGCTATAGGCTTTGAAAGCGGACAGCTTGGATCCTGACCAGACTGCGCGGATGCGCAGGCTGGTCTTGATCCATGCTGGTCGCAAAGCCACTATGTTGGTTTTCTCATGGCACGGCTCATTTGTTCTTGAATAAGTTTCTGTTAAAATAGTCTCTGCAACTATTTTTACGCATAACATTAACATTGTGAAAATGGTGCTAAAGGAAAATGGAGAGCTACTTATCAGCCTCGACCTTTGACAGAATTCCTCGTTGACAGTTGATCAGCAGCAAACAGCGAGGGTCGTTTGACTTTCGAACACTAAGTAAATAAAGCGTAATGCGGAAAGATTAACATGCTCGTGCGCTTCTAAGTGTCTGAGTTTTTCTGTCAATGGGATTTTAAAATTTTCATCTTGACCCGTTCTTCGTTTAATTTTAAAATAATATTTTAATTTTTTCAGCCTGGACTAATACGTGTTTCAAAATTCTTGTTTGAACAAAAATCTAGTAGAAAAGGAATTGGTATTATAATTCGATATACCGTTAAAGCTAGTCGGCAATAGCGCTGCTGTATATGATTAATGCTTTGTTGTTCTAAATAATTATTAAAACTACATCTTTTTGTGAGAAAGACAACAGTGGCTGACAGACACAGAAAAATCAATTGGAGTTTTGTTTTGTTATTTTTATTTTTATGTTAAATGTCTATAGAACGTTGGAACAATCTGTTTCCACTGTGACGACATTTTGTTTCCCACCATTCAACGAACCGGAAACAGCATGTCCGAGGAATATTTTGAATAGGGAAATCTGATACTTGCTTTATAAAAATACGAATAAAGGTTGTTGAAATTAGAATAAAAGCCATGTGAGGTCTCTTATAAAATGTCAATTATAAATTATAAAAGAGGGTTAATGGGTTATATATTTATGAACAATAGTTTAATATAAATATAGTTCTTTGATTGTTGGCCTGGAAGATGATTCATTTTAGTCTGTTAATGGTCAGCACAAGCAATGACATGCATCCTGAAGCATTTTTAAGCGAATTCTATAAGCAGAAAATCGGGACATGTTTGCTTAAAGGTTAATCTTAGATATGTATTGGATAAATATCGTTTTAAGGTTGTTAATCAGATTTTAGTCAAGTATAATGGAGTTTTTCGAAACAACCGAACCGAACAACAAAGCATACATTTCATTTAGGTAATGGGTATTCCTGTTCCTTAATGGGTATTCCTGTTCCTTAAATCAATTTCTTAAGGAATATATGGGAAGTTGAGTGTCATAAAATGCAAATTATATATTACAGACTAGTTTTAAGCAAAGTTTTTAACAGATTGGCATACCATGTGTTAGAAAATAAACATTTTTTTTGCAAACAGCAGAATTTATTAACACACACAAGAGCACAAACAAGTTTTTTTGAAATCATCTCCTAAAGTTTCAGCATAAACTGGTACTTCATCCTTTTTTTCACCATGTTAACCGAATCTTACATTCAGATCGTTTTTTTTTCTTTCTAAAGAAAATGCCATTCTTTCGGCAAATGATCCAGTGATTATTCAGAATATATGTATTATTACTTCCTCCAAAATTAGTGAGGATGTTTTTTTCAAAATAACTCACTCCGAAAGCATACAATGTACGAGAAAATTTGCAGCAGACGAAATCAAGCTCTCCGGGTTAAGAGATGAATTGTCTGTTGGCAGTTTTTATTCATGTAGATTGTACATAGCACTGACGTAATGGCATGCTGTTGGATTCATACCTTTTTTTTTTTTTATTTTCATCGGCGTTTTATTGGAATTTCTTATCTTTGTTAGTGATAGTTCTTAGGAGAGAAGTAAATCTACTATCTTCTTTTATCATAATAATGTTATAAGAAATGATTCCTTTGAGAACGTAGGCTGTTAGGGGGTAAGATATTTTTAAGTGAAAGGAATAACTGTTCGAATGTGACTTTCTGGAGTTCTTATGGTAAATTGAAACGGTGTCCTGTGGCCTCAACGTTTTTTTTTTAAAGTTTGTACTTAATCGCTGCGTTGAATTGAGATTACATTATATATTATCCTATCAACGTCAAAGTATACATGAAAAATAGGACTTTGGGTTCTTCAATTGCCATATTTATCTAACCTAATTGTCAGTTGAATGACTCTTGTTTAAAATCTTCAAGATACGTGCATAGATTAATAATTTATATTTGTTCTATACTGAGTAGATGTGAAGTTTTAAGTAGTTTTATATTTACATGTGTAGTGAACTCAGTGCCGTTTACAAGCAGAAATGTAGCGGTTTTTTATTATGACTGACGGATTTCGGGTAATGTCTAAAATTGTGACGTTTGTTAGATCATTAAAATGTCAAAACTAACAGTTCTGTGTTAACATTGTCCAATTCTATATTTTCAGATGGCGTCAGGTAGTTCAGTAGCCGAAATTGAGATCCCTATCTGGGTGAAAGGAACACAGAAGTGGGTCACGGGCCTCACGAAACGTACTACGTGCGATGACGTTATTTACGCTCTTATGTACCAAGAAGGTCTACATGAACATGTCAATACGTCGGCGTACGCCATATTTGAAAAATGGCGGGAAGTGGAACGTCCGTTGCAAGGACGAACTAAAATTGTGAAAGTGTGGAGAACATGGGGAGCTGAACAAAGTAATGTACATTTGGCTATGCGTAGAATAGACGAGCTGGAATATAGCGGTGAGTTTTCTTTAACTCGCCGGAAAAAGAGATCTCGCCATAAAATACGTGATCGGGAACGTGAACGAGATTGTGAACGCGAACGAGAAAGACGTCCGCGTGAGCATCGTCGTCATCACCATTATTGCCAAAATGCGTCCGAAAGACTCAGATCAATGGAGACGCTTGTTAAACTAGTCATTTCGCAAGAACGCAAGTTGAAAGATATGATTGAACATGGGGACGATACTGACAAATTAATTGATAAGTATGAGTCAAGATTACATTCGAAAAGATTAAAACAAAACGGAGATGAGTATGTTAAGGATGCTTATTTGGACAGTCAGTGTCAAGATAATATGGACGAATTCTTTTCCAATGCTAATGTAGATGAATTAGAAACGTATGTGAACTATTGTGATAAAATTCTCGAAATGGAAGATAAGATAAAGAATGAGCACTCCAAAATTGAGGATTTAGCTTATCAGATACAGACTTATGCAAATGAAAATATGTCCGGGTCTGAAAAACGAACCGAACCGGAAGATATAACAAAAGTTCAAGTGGATTTAAATCGTGCTGTTTCTTGTGCAATTATGCAGCAATACAAATTTCAAGATTTGCAAAGAGAACTGCATTTCTATGAAGAAAAGCTTACAGACAGAGAAGAGTTATATAATCGTCTTCAGGCGGAACTTTCTGAACTAGAAAATAGTCATTTAAAGTCAAATGAATCATTAGACAGTTCTGCAAGTGTACATAGTGCAGACAGCGCGGGGTCGAACGGTTCTCGGACCGGTAACCCTTTACCACTGCCTGAGAGAACAAACCGAGCCCATATCCAAGCTAATAATACACCACCCCCACCCATTCCAGAAAGAATCAGGCAGAAACCGGAACAAGTTAAAGAAGTGCATAGTCATCCGCCTCACATAACAAATCATAACCAATCAAAAGACAGTTCTCAAAGAGATAGCCAATCAAAAGAACATATTCCAGAAAGGAAACCGATTTTAAAAACGAGTGTTTCAGATCAAAGAAATGGTTATAATGTACCGTACAAACAGACTAATAGTGGTGAAACAAAAGTAAGATTTAAAACGGATAGTGTAATTGACAAGTATAACTGGGAGGAGTCTAGTCTTTCAGAAGGAATCAGTATTGACCAATCAGATTGCTCGGATTCTAAAGACCTTTTTGACTACGTAACACGGAGTTCGGATTATTCTCAGTTTAAGACAGGTGTGGCCGATAGGCCTTACTTGACTGTAAAAGTTGAAGACAATGACTCTAACTCTGATACTGGACTAAGTTCGATGCACAGTGACGATTCGGCTGTTTATCATTTAGAAACCTTAGTCTGACAAACCTTACATTCATTAGCATCTTTTTCGTGAGATATCATATGATTTCTTTGTTGAATAAACAACTTATGGATCTAAAGCATTGATATTTTCATTTTTTTTTTAAATCTACACCAAAATATTTCAATACGGGCGTGTCATGATATATAGCATTATTAATGGAAAAAGAAAGTAGTTTATTTTCTTGCACGGCAACGACAATTGAGTGTTTTAGATTTGAACAGATGGCAAAGATATAAGGAAATAAAATAAATATGAATAGGATATCATTTAGACAGTCTTATATCAAAATGCGTTTAATTAGAAATAAATATATCAGAAAATAGACAGTTTTACGCCGCTACGGGCCGGAAATGCATATATGATATTTTGCTTGAAACGCTAGAATATTATTTTTTGCAGAACAATTATCATGGATGAAATTAACAGATTATTTAAGGAATAATTATCATTGTGGTTTGTACATTTTCTAATTTATAAATTGTATGTCGTGTAATGTCAGTAATGGCAGACACGTGAAAAATAAAAGAAATACATGTATCCGGACTTCATTTTATCATTTATCTTGGCAACAATGCAGTTCTGTGAGATACTATTACACAGCAGGTCCTTCATGTATGTCCTTATTTACGCACCGACGATGATACTGTATTTTAAAATGTCAGTTTGTCTGGATTTCGTACCAGTCCATACCTCCTTAATCACTTTTAAAAAATCATGAAACTTTGGCTAGTTTAAGTCTGTTTTGTCCGAACAAAATGAAAATATGGCCAAACCTTCGAGTCTTAAATGTTATGATTTTTTCATGTCGCGTAATACTTTGAAGGATTTTTATTGTTGACATTATTATCAAGGCATGTTCCTGCCGAGTCTATTGTTAAATATAACTTGAAAGTTTTCCGTTACAGGGGAGGTCACAGTAAAATAAGTTCAGATGTGATACGCAGAGTTACTTCTCTTCATATAGGTCATAGCGAAGAAACCTAAGTGGCTGCATGGTTATTATTTTTAAATAGGGTTACTACAAACATTTAAGAAATAAATTCAAAGCCTCTAAAATATCATATTTTATCTGTTGGCTAAACCATACTTATGTTCGGAGCCAGGGGCAATAAAAATGTCAGTAGAGAAAACCTGCTGAAGTTACTTCTTCTGTCAGTTAGTTTCTACTAAATTTAAGGGGACGCATACTTTGAAATTAGAAAAAAGTGGGTGGGGTATGATAAAATTTTCCTGCAAAAAAGTACAAGGTTCTGGTAAATGAAATGAATACTGTTTCAACTGTTATAAGTACACAAAGGATTGCTCACTAAAATAAAAATGAGAAAAACTGAAACAAGAAAGTTATTGTTGAATTACGTAAGACTTCTTGTGTACATTCAAAGTCAACAATTAAGACTTTTTGGTGCGAAAATAATAGTGCTTCACTTTGTCTAAACATTTATCAATGTCCTACAGATTCTAATTTAAAGAAAGAATGTGAAATAAGTTCACTGTCTTGCTTTTCATTTCGCATATGTGAGCTAAAACACATTATTTAGTTTGTTTACAAAGTAGTGCATAAGAAAAGATACGGTGGTCAAGGAATGCCACATTACAAAACTAAAAGAGTATATTCCCCTTAATACATTAAACATTTATCGTTACAGAAGTCTAGTGGCTTACAATAAAGGCCTAGAAATGTTGCCATTATTAATCTTTAACTTGGTATTCATGAACTACAATGCACTTAAATATCAAAACACATTCAACAAACTTTTGAAAATGTATTGTTTTAAAAATCCCTAAAATAAGGTATGAAATTTGGTTGAGAGGTCCAATCAATGTGTATATGTGCAAAAGCAACATTCTAATCTTGTTTACAAAAGTTACTAATAAACAGCAGGAATGTCAATGATCAAAACTGGACGAATATACAGTTATCCTCACTTTAATGTCATTTATAATTTGTCCTTGAATTCTCCACCATACTTTTCATAACTCTGTTTGCACGAGTTGCACGAGAATGCTGTCATTCACGTAAAAAACGGGGTCAAATAAGTTGTAAATCATGCAATATCATCTAAACGTAATTAATGGATTATGCAGTTCAAGATAAACTTTATCTCATATCGTAACGAACATGTATAATGTTGTAACAACAACTTTACTTACACTGATTTAAGTAGCAGTCGGTTTATAAGTGACTTTATTGATTCATTTTGTGTTTTGTTATTGTTGTCAAAAAGTATAACGGAAGTGCCTCACAACTGAAGCGGAAACCAGTTTGATGCGCAAAGTAGTCCACTGTAAGTAATATTATTTGACAAATGTCCACAGAAATTAATAATTTTCTAATATTAAAGACGAATATCTGAATAGGATTCATTATTTGATAAGAAATTATAATCATCGACATGTTTTTTTAAAAATCGTACACGTGCTGACACCTAAGTTGTCTCCCGTTGTTTATTAGAGTTACCTTTCGTCCGGCGCAGTAATACATTTGCAGTGAATCGCCGAGAAGTCGTGGGAAAATTAAAAACCATGTAAACAAACTAAAATTAACCACCTTTTCAAGATGAATTTCAAGTGATCGACATTATGCATTTAACCCGCCTGACCTGTGTAGCATCTTAGATATCTGTTTTAAGGTATTCATTGTGTAGAATGTCATGTTATGCCCTTGCAATGCTAATCCCACTCTGATTTTTTTGTTTACATTTTTTATCAATGAGAAATATGGCGTCCATCCCGAGATGAACAGACGTGGCATTAAATTTTTACATGTTTAAGCAAACCTGGTGTGTTAGAAAGAAAATCTCATCCCTTCAACATTATTTGGAATACTGTTATTGTAAAAAACATGTATTTTCCTTATACAAAAGCTTAATATTTTGTGTTGAATGTTCTTTCACAAAGACCTCTGTTTTCCTATTACATTCATAGTACCACATCCTTATCCACAAAATACTGAATATTACAGGTGTCCATCAGTATTATATCAGTTTAGGAATATGTTTTTTATTTTCCCACTATCGATTTCTTGAATATGCACCCCTTCCGAATTGCTGTATGAACTGTGAATGTAGCAATATGCGTCCCCTTAATTTTTTTTTATTTTATTGTGATGAAAGCTTCGAGTTTATTTGATCCACTCTCCTCGAGTCCGCTTCCTGGAAAACCAGTAGTGGTGTCATATGAGAAGGCGTGATCATGACACCAGTGGGGCTCGAACCTACGTCCCCCGGGTTGAGCGACCGAAACCTTAACCACCAGACCACCAGTCAAAGTTGAAAATTTTAACTTTATGTATGTACCTTGAAGGGACGTCATAACCTGCAATAGCATTTGATTCACCAGACTGTAGACTAGCCACTAGACTGAGTATAAATATATTTCTACATTTTTCCCCTTTTTATCGAGTTCAATTCCAAAGAGACAAAAGCCAGTTTAATTTAGAGATTTTCACAGAGGAATGATGTTAAAATTATTATATTATGATATTGGACATAAAGGCTGACTCAGTTCACTACATTCAGTCAATAAAAAATGTAAAACGATATATCATAGTCTAGGAGCTAGTCTAGCCAGACTGTGGCTGTGTTATTCGTGAATTTTGGCTTATTAGGCAAGATCTTGATATTCGTTCTAGAGGTATCTGGGGTGTGTGTGTGTGGTGGTTGGGGGGGGGGGGGATTGAGACAAGTTTCCGCCATATTCATATCGAGAAATGTGAGCTCGTTCTCCACAGTCATTCTTTTAAAAATTGCAGTCGGAAGATTCTCTCTCAATATTTGTGAAATTATATCGGAATCAAACGGAGTCTCCCTTGCTGATCAATACCAGTAAATTTTAACCCTTACCCTGCTAAATTTCTATAATGAACTTGTCAATCTTTCTATTTGGACAGTACCATTGATTGTTAAAAGCGGTGCTTACTAAACATATGCTGGCTAAATAGCGAACAGTGCAGATCATGATCACACTGCACGGATACTAGTATGCAGGCTGATCATGATCTAGACTGGTCGTAAAGGCTGAAACAATCGTGTTCAGCATGTTAAGGGTTTAGTGTCTAAAATAGCACAACTTTTCATTCACTCTGGCCCATGTTCGGAGCAAGGGACAATATAATGTCGATACTAGAGATACATCCAGTGTTAATTAAGGAAACATACGTATGGGTAATTTGACAAAACAAACAGGAACGGGAACCAGTCAGACAAAGTTCTACGTGGAATACATTTATTTGAACATTTTGAAATGGGGTCACCTGAAAAAAAAGGCTGAAAAGTTTGGTCGAAACTGGCACAGTGGTTTAAAAAGATAAGTTGTTCAAAGCAATTGTTGACAGACAACGGACGGACAGACGACGAGCATTTGATAGTGGAAAAAGCTCACCTTTAGGACAGCTTAGGCGCGCTAAAAAGTTCTGTAACATTTTAATCAGTTTATTAGCTAAATGAACTGTAAGGTAGCTTTCACAACAATTTAAAAGTAAACATAACAACATGTTATTTTCAATGACAAACTAACAGAAAAACAGCAACTGGATGGCAATTTAGCTAAATAGAAACTTACATGGCATGAATTTTGCTTGTTTAAGTCTGGTCACGTTGAAATGTTCTTCATGTAAATCACATTTTCGGTGCGTGTCTTTTTTTTAAATTAAGACTACGCATAAAACTTCTTAACATAAACTATTTGTAAACATTGCATTTCAAAAATTTCATCTCAGTTCTGTTAAAAACCTTGAAGGAATATATAATTATGCCAAACATGTAGGATTCAACTTATAACAAGTGACATTATGACCTGATCAATGATAATTAAACCTAAAAAATACAGTTATTTTTTATAAAAAAATCCTTGGAAATTCATACAATTATAGATCTCTATACTTATTCCGTCAATTTTAAACATTACCAGAGAAAACATTAACACATCACGTGACATGCCCTGTTAAATGAATATACGTTTCTGGGCTCATAAAGTCTTCTGAAATTCTACCTTTTCTTTAATGATTCCACTATACGCCTTCATCAAAAACACTTTTAAATATCTGAATTTCTTTCTACTATTTTTTTTTCACTTAAAATTCATAATCTCAAAAACAACGACATGATACATATACATGATAAACACATGCAAGGAGCATAACATTCAGCCTCCGCATTTTCACCATGATGAATAAAATGTTTTAATAATGAACAGAGAAAAGACTTCTCCTAAAGTCAAAAGACAGGTGCACTTAAACTCTATTAAACACTGAAAAATAGAAAAATGTACGTATAATTACTTTTAAATCTAAGACTTTCATTTTTCATTTTCAACCCAACAACAAGAACAAACAGTTGAACTAAACATTCAAACGAGGCACGAATCATCTGTAATTTCTAACATAGCAGCTTTTAGAATTTCTGTCCAAATCATAGCTTTGGATATTCAAGAATAATGCATCAATGTCAACGAAACAGTTTTTCATTCATTCTTTTATAGCACACCTTCCGCAAGTTCAATAGCTGCAAAGTCTTTTAATGTATTTCCGCTTCCGGAGTTCTTCATTACTTCCTGCGCATGCTCGGTGAGACGCCACTTTCCCCGGCCAATAAGCGCATCCATCACGTGTTTCTTGTCTTCTTCATATTGTTCGTACAGAACTTTGATCAGATCCTTCAGCTTTGAGTAGCACGTGACTTCTTTCTTCATTTTACCGTGCAGCAGACGTGGGAGATTGTTGCGCTCACAGAAATTCACACTGTCACCAAACGACTGTCTTATTCCTTCGTACAAAGACCTCTGTTTCATGGGAATACCTTTTAACGACTTCTGGTCAAACTCCTTCGGTGTTTTTTCCTCCGTGGTGATGCCACACAAGCGTTTGATGTGATCAAAGAACGGTATAAATGTTGCGTCTGAACTTAAGTCGAAGTGGAGCAAGACTGGACCTAACATCAACGGGGAGCGCTTATTCTTGTCAGCCTTGATGTAGAGGTTCTTGTTTCTGAACATGAACATAACGACGTAACTGGGACCAATATTAAATGTTCTGTCTAAACAAAGGTGGTTTTTGTGCGTCCTGCACATGGCCATGACCTCATCCGTGTATAGGTACATAGCGGTACCCTCAGAGTATATTGTATGGTACAGTTTGGAATACTTCATGATCTGGTGGTAGTCCTTTGGATCGTTGACTTTTTCCTCGAACAGCTCTTTCCACTGGAGAGGACAAACATCTGGATCTTTCCAACGTGGACAGTCAGCAAGGCATCTGCAGTATCTGCAACCCGGACGATGCATCTCACATACCCCGTCATCTAAAACAACTTCACAGTGAAAATGGTCTAACACTGACTGACCAATATTCTTAATGTCATCATCTACGTTGTTTTCATACTGCCGTTCTATACCTTCAAATTTCCCATTGGAACCAAAAGATTCAGAGTCACTCTCTAATACGATTCTAATAACGGCTGGATCTTCATCCGATTCGGCATCACTCGAGTCTGATGGTATTCCGGTGCAGCCTGAGCAGTCACATGTTTGGAAATCATCCTGAAATCTTGGGCGTGACTTACTCTTGCCTCGCCGAGGACTAGATAGAAGAGACTCAAGGCTATCAACATCACTGTCTGTTTTCTGTCCTAGCGAAGACATGAAGACATAACGACTTTTCTTGGGAGCTGATGGCCCAGTGAGAAATTTGCTGTGGCCAGGCATTTTCTATCTGCAAAGAGATGTATACTTGGTATCAAGCAGTTTTATAAAATATTCATAAAATTGTTTACTACTATCTGTAGGCAAACGTTTATGCGATTCTTTTTTTTTTTTTTTTCGTTCTTTTTTTCTTCTTAAATTTGAGACGTTAATATTGCTTCTAATATTTGTTTTGCGGAAAACGGGATTGAGCACTGAGCGAAGAAATTTACTGATTTTTTTTCGGCGTAATTTGACTGAGGAAAAAAACTAAAATTGAAAGTAAAACCCCTTTGCATGAAGACTTATTCACCAGCAATTGAGAATACATGCAGAGCATAACAGTGCAGCACTGAATGACCGAAAAAAAAAACTATTTGTCACTTATTTTCGCCCAACTCGCAAAATTTAGCGCCAATTTATCGCAAGTGGCGACATTGGCGATTGACAGCAGAGGCCCTGGTGCTTATTGCAAAATTGAACATTGGCTGTAAAGTATTAGATAAAACGTCGCAATAATATTTATTTAAATCCTGCATTTTTTTCTATTCATGGACTTCTTTCAAGGACCAATTTGTTCTAAAACAAGGTCCTAGTAAACATTAACTTGCAAGACTTTTATTTCTAAGCTTGAATATTATAAGATGTGCATAACAATGAATTTCTAACCCCGCCCACTTTCGTACACTAACCGCCAATAATTTGAACCAGAAAAGCGACATACATCAGAACACATTTTCCCTTACCCCCAAAAAATGTAGATAACCATGATAAAAGTTATAAAATTATTTTTATTTTATTCATCGCTATTTCAATGATATCAATTCAAATTTGGTAACAGCTCATGATTTGGTTAACATTCTTGGAAAATGTTAGAACTACGTAAGGTGAAATAACTATAATTACGCATGTACACATATGTATTATAAAAGTTTATGACAATTTGCTGGTACGAAGTATGTTTTTCGTGTCCACTTGAAGACAAAGGATTGAAATTAAAATATTTTCTGTACACTGTTACGTCCGTAAAAAGTTGCATATCAATAAATTTTAACCGTTTTTTCCCTATTTTGTTTCAGTGCGAGAGGCAAACGACACGAAACTAAAATTTATGTATGTGAAATATATAATTATATTGGATTGAGATCGGGATAGGTCGATGCCTGGATGGGGCGGGATACGGTTAAGTGCGAGGTACGACAGAACAGTAAGAAAAAAATATCCTTTTTAAAGTATGAGACTTATGAACCTATATACTTGATATTACAAAGGAGAAGAAGTTTGTAAAGTTGCATTCAGTAGTGATATGCAATTACGGAGATGCTAACACGCTGATAATCGCAAACCCAATATTTACCCTCACCTTGCTAAATTTCTGTAATGAATCAATGTGTCCATCTTTCAATTTGTACTGTACCATTAACAGTTAAAAGAGGTTCTTACCAAAAACATACTGACTTAACTGGCGAACAGTGCAGATGATGATCATGACAATGGTCAGTCGGGTTAATAAAGAAAAAAAATAGAAAAGTAAGGCTACATACAAAATGGGCATAATTTCATTAAAAAAAATGAAAGCAAGAAGTATAAGGACTATGTAATGTATAACTATTGTAAATGTTTGCCTTACTTTCCCTATATATTACCACTGTTCGTTTATATAATGTATATGTGTATCTTTGTAGCCCAGAAGAATATATTTGAATAAACTCTAATAATTATTATCACTGTTGTGAAGAATGTACTAAGTTTTCGCTTTGTTGCGATGTGTAGTGACTGAGATACTTGCTGAAAATATATAGCGAACAGAATAGTGTTGAAAAAAAAAATGGCAAAATAATTTCATCAAATTGTAAGCAAGAGTTTAGGAACCTATGTCATTTAGTTGGTGTTATCAGGAGGCGGGCAGATTCACCGATGAGTAATAACTGAGATAGGAACTTGCTGAGAATGGCTAACAAAGTGTCCACACACGAAGTATCACATTAGTGCTGATGTGTTTCGTTAATACGGCAAGCAAAAAAACAAAAACAAGGTAGACAACGCTCGACTATCCAAAAGCCTTGTCAGTTGAATGAAAATAACAGTTGAAACAGGGTTATGGAAACTGTAAAATGCACATCATTTCACGACATGGGACAATTGTGTGAAGTTTCAATCCATTCCCATAAGTGAGTACTGAGATGCCAGCTAACATACAAAAACTTAACCAAAAACTGCTAAGTCGAAAAAGGGGCATAATTTTGATTTGCAAAGTAGAGTTATGTAACCTGTGCACTGCATGTCAGATCATGACAGTGAACAAGTGTGTGATGTGTCAATCCATTCCCATTAGTGGGTACTGAGATACCAGCTTACATACAAAAACTGCTTAGTCGAAAAAGGGGCATAATTCTGTAAAAAAGCAAAATAGTTATGGAACCTGTGCAATGTAAGTCAGTTAATCACAGTGAATAAGTGTGTGAAGTTTCAATCCATTCCCACAAGTGGTAGACTAGCTCCTAGACTATGATATGTCTTTTTACATTTTTATGATTGAATGTAGTGAACTGAGCCAGTCTATATCCTATGTCCAATATCATATAATTTCAACGTCAGTCCTGTGTGAAAATCTCTAAAATAGACTGGCTTTTGTCTCCATGAAATTGAATTTATCAAAAAAGGGAAAAATATAGAAATATAGTTATAATCAGTCTAGTGGCTAGTCTCGTAGATACAGAGATACCAGCTTATATACAAAAAGTTAATAACTAAACCTATAATTCTGTCATCTGCTGGCTCATTAATAGTTTATGTAGCAGGGTACACTTCGAATTTTGACCCCGTTAATATCTGTAATAATTAGAACTTCGTGATTTTTTGATGTCTGTAAATCGAAAAAGAGAGATAAATGAGCCGTGCCATGAGAAAACCGACATAGTGGGTTTGCGACCAGCATGGATCTAGACCAACTTGCGCATCCGCGCAGGATCCATGCTGTTCGCTTTCAAAGCCTGTTGGAATTGGAGAAACTGTTAGCGAACAGCATGGATCCTGACCAGACTGCGCGGATGCACAGGCTGGTCTGGATCCATGCTGGTCGCAAACCCACTATGTTGGTTTTCTCATGGCATGGCTCAAATATTGTTGATTCTTTAGGTAATTTTAAAAGCTGATACATGTAAATTTCTGATGTCCGTTGTAAAACTTACTGCTGCTAGCTTTGTATGAATCACCTTGGCGAAGGAAATTCAAATCATAGAAGGGTTCCATGCTTGTTGATTGATAGTAAAAAAAATTGCTATTTTGTAAAAAAAAACGAGATTCTATTAATATCCTGTAGTTAAGAAGGAACTATTAAATTGAGAAATGCAATAAAATTGGACATTGTTCCTGCAACCTGATCATTGCAGGCTGTTCAAAAAGTGCAAAATTGATTATTTTGGCATGTTATTTTTAATAGATGGTGTAAAACTTTCGTTTTGATTTTTTGATAACTTTTTGTAATCTTGGATGAGAGGCCTGATCTTGTCATTAATTAAAAGCACAAAACATGCACACAATTTATAAAATGCTCCCCCCCCCCCCCCCCCCTGCTCATTAGGGAAGTGCAATACATTGTATTACGACTCGCTACGTCAAAGAAGTATAAAATAAATTTATTTTTATAACTCTTTGGCTACGTGCCCAAAAGTTTCGAATCTAAGTGTACTCTGCTACCTTATCACCAACTGGACTTAGGTTATCAATTGGTCCAAGGGAAATAAATCTTACAAAATACTATTAAATAGGTTTATTGAGTGAATTCCCATGTCTGGATCCGAGGTAAAATTAGTAATGATGCGTATAATCAATATAATCAATATATAAATAGATTTGTAATGGCGATATATATGCTCGGACCATGCACTTATTTCTTGTTCCTCATCGCGTGCAATTAATAAATTGCATTATACAAATAGTCAAGATTTGTAAGCAGTGATGGAGTACATTGCTTTATCGTGAAAAATAATCTTCTATATAGCGTAGCAAAATGCAGATGCAAAAAATTATCCTGCAGTGCTATGTAATAAAAATATAAGTAGTAATAATCTGTATGTTAATGTAATCTTTAAATAGATTCAACTTTCTTATCCAAAAGTTTGTGTGCAGTTTGGGAGTCCAAAAATTTATCAGGAATTTCATAATTTCCCCTAAATTGTCAAAAAAGAGAGTTACACACAATTCAATTATTTTTGGAAAGTGGGTCTTCCCAAACTAACTTTGAAAGAGAATTAAGACAAAAATCGGTTGTTGTACTGAAAAACGGCGACTGACATAATTAAGTAGACCACGACTCAAAGAAACATACTACCAAATTTGATGTGAAAAAAAAACAACAGAAGAAATTGCAGTATAAGTACCAAACTCTAAGGCCCGACCATCAAAGTTTATAGGACTGATCTTTCTTTATTTTTCTTCCAAAACCCCCAAATCACTTCATTGTACAAATCTATGTATTAGTGGTAGACACTTAATATATTATTAACAATAAAGTCACTTGACGAAGATAACCAGTCAATATTTGTTACGTTTACCATGTAGAATCGCTTACATAATTCCCATTCCATTAAAGCAATAAAACTCCAATTAACGCTCCCCGTTGAGATTGCTAAGCTGACAGTCCTAGAAAATACATTGACTAAAAATTTATAGCCTGGCTATTCTTATCAGAAAGATGTTATTTAACGTTTTTTTATTATCATTACTTTTTAATTTAATTTATTTCTTTTCTGAACCGCGAGAAGTTCATGTACAATTAAAACAAACCAAAAACAAAAAATGCCAAAATTGCCAGTTCACTACACACAGTGCCCTTAAAGTGATATTTTTGTTTTTTCCTTGCTTTTGATCACACCTAGTTTATAGTTTCCGTACCAAAAACTTTTATCTATAACTTACTAAAATACAAAAAGTTAGTCCAATGGCCATTTAAATAAACTGCAAGCTTGTTTTTAAGAAAACAATGGGAAAAAAATGATATCTGAAAATTAATATTATCTCTCACCATCTGACTGAGAATATATAGAATTTTGAATATTCTTAGAACTATCTTGATAAAAATACTAAATGTACTAAAGAAGCTATGTCATTAAGAATCCTTATAGAGTACATAATATCACTATTTGTTCAGCCTCATTACTTGTAAAATTTGTGTTTTTGTTTCATGTATTCATTTGTCTTGTAAATTTAAATGTACACAAGACACTGTACTTATGTATAAGTATCAAATAAATTTCTTTTCTGTTCTGTACTTCACGAGGTAATTCGTACTATGCACGAAATCACCTCATGTGTTGTTTTCTTTAGTGGTGGCATAAGAAAGACAAACACCATTACCACGAAACTAAATTAAACATGGTTTTGATATTTCTTTTTCACAAAGCGGCAATAAAAATTTCTTACCAGCGATCTCTTGTTAAAAAAATATCCAATAAATTGAATTCCCGGCTTGCACTTCTGACAATTATTATTGTTAATTTTTAAGTGACTAACGCTCTGTCTGGGGATGGTAAAATGGCGGGAAAATTAACAGAAATTACCAGCATGCATTGGTCATTCACAATCTGGGTAAAATTCCCAGAAAAATTGTACATGTCTGACATCTGTACGGATATAAATCTACGTACTCAGATAACCAGATACTACTTAGACTAGCCACTAGACTGATAATAGAAGCTGTCACAAATTTTCAGATTTTAGTTCTTCTTTTAATTCAATATGTAATAGTGACAAACACCAGTCTGTCTACAGACTTTCTCAGAGAACTGATTGTTATATTATCATGTGATATTGGAATTAGCATATAGACTGGCTTCTTCACAACTTATTTGAAAAATTAAAAAAAAACAAAAAAACAAACCCAAACATTTCTATACAAAACATTTCTGTACTAATGTAATATAGAAGCTAGCCGAGACATCAACGTGAAAATCCTGCGCGTAAATTTTAATAACGGCGGAAAGTATGTACTGGACAACTTCTGAGTTTCTAAAAAATGTGCTGTTTCAAAACAACGAAATTTTACATCTTAACTTCCTGTATAATGAAAATATCAAATATACAACTTTATACAGTACTTAAACATTAAATGTGAAGCAAGTTTCTGACGAAAAAAAAAACATATTACGTGAACGCTGTATATTATGTTTTTAAAATGTTAAATGTTTGACTGTACTATACTGATTTAACTATTTTTCTCAAATAGTTACTGCAAGACACTATGTTTTTCTTATTTAATGTATATTTAACCCTAGTGTTTTGTTCACAGGGCTATTCAAATTTTGTATGATCATGTCTCTTTTCTTCTCAAAACACAAGAGATAATAAGTAATAGAAAGAGCATTGAAACTCGAGGGTAAACGATTTGTACGAGGGGGCGTAGCCCCCGAGTATAAATCGTTTACCAGAGAGTTTTAATGTTCTTTCTGTTTTGTATCATAGCCTTCCATATATGGTAGTTGTAGGCGTTCCTCATTTCCATATACAGCAGTTCAGTGAGTACTTAAAATCCTTGCTTTACAAATGTGTAAAGCCCAGGAAAAATAAACCAATGCGAGAGCAGAAAATCAATAAAATACACTTCGCTGTCTACTATTCCAGACACGCTGGCATACTTTCCTATCCAACAGTGCGGTAACTAGCGTGCGGGTATTAAATACCTGCACACTTTTAGTTACCGCACCCTGAAGTCAGTGTTTACGATTTACCTGCAGCAAATTTGTTAAGAAAAAACACCGAGCTATGATACAAGAGACATTATTACATATTCGTTTCTAATCCCCGTTATGTTACACTGGTACCGGAAACGTCAATATTTTTCCATACACTGACGCCTGAATTTCATATCGGGTGCGTGACGTAATTCAGTGTTTGTTGTTGCACTATTTTTTCTATTTAGTTCGGTATTGTCAATTCTATTCAGGCTATTGAACATATTTTTGATCTTTACATTACATTTATACGTGTAGATGTGTATGTAATAAAAAGGTTATTATCTTTGCATCGGGGAAATATGCACTCGTTCTTCAGCGGAAGAATATTGCTCTCCTAAAGTCGCGCAATATTTCCGCCGAAGAACTCGTGCATATTTCCCGATACAAAGCTAATAACCTATAAAGACTGATGAAATCAAAATATAACAGAATTATTTTCTTTTTAAAAAAAAAAGGATTATCTAGTCGGTAGCAAGACTAATGCATACGATTCTGAGCGAATACCTTTGATTATGCGTACATATTTAATAAGTTGTTTATTTACTGAAACGATGGAATAGATAAGTCAGATTTTTCACGAACCGACTACAAAAATAGAAAGTAAATATAATTACCAATCGGTGACAGGTACGGTACACTCTTTACACAAGCGAAGAAAACTAAGACATTTTTTTCAATTTCTGGTATTTATTAACTTTTTATCAAGGAGGCGGGTCAAAACTATGAAATATATTTGATTGGATAAGATAACCCGAGGACATTATTTATGCACATTATTGATAACCCCGGTTAATTGCAAATTGAAATGCTCCCTTATCTGCACAGACAGGATGTTTATTTAACATTAGCAATATACAGTATGGCATGTGACATAATTCTGTGGGTCGGGTCCCCATTGTAAAAACAAATACGCATATTGGAATAAACAAAGAACAGCAATTAGGTTTTGCCAATTATACCTCTTTATCATCTTGAACAAAGAGCTATAAAAATAAAATTATTTTATACTTCTTTGTCTTGAATTGAAATTGTTCCTTTGAAAGTTTTTTTTTAATCTACGTTGATAATTACTTCAGCCTAGGTAAAATTGGGGATTGGGATTATATCCCGGCAGGATTTTTCACCAATTTGGCAATAATTAACATGATTTTCATTAATAATGCCTGCTACTTTTTTAAGCTTTAGATGTCACAGAAATGATAAAACTCACATTAAAACTGTTTACTAATTAGTAAATTACATTCCTGAAAGTGGGTAAAATTTGATTTAAACCATGGAAACGTCAGATAGGTTTTTTGCTATACTTAAAATATAAGACAATTAACGTTCTCTTGAAAACAAAAACTGTTAACTATTTAATAATAAAATAATGTAACCTGACGTGTTGAACTTTTTTCTTCCGATGCCTGAGTTGAAAAATACAGAATAAAATATATGACAATTCCTTCCCGCTCAAATTTACCAAAACGGTGGACAAAATCAACCCCCACCCCCATCCCTAATGAGGTTTGTGAGATACATTTTGATGGTTTTGTAAGGAGCATCATTCATTTCCTTTTGTTCGCCTGCCGTACATGAGTTTTACAGATGATTTTCTATGATCGTCCGGTGAAAAAAAAAGAAGGAAAGAAGAGAAGAAGGAAAGAAAACAGTTTTTCGAAAAGGTAACATTAGGACCGCATTCAAAGTGTATGTGGCTGCTGCTACATACGACCTGGATGTATGTTAATTTTCTCAAAGAAACAAAGAATTTTACCTTTAAGAAAACTTTAATTTATTACTTTTCCCAAATTTAACAAGTGAGCTAATACAAACGTAAAAAAGGGGTATATTGTATATAAAATTGCAGTGAAAAAGGTGTTCTTAAATGCTCCTTAAATGTCCCAGAATGCAGGAAATGAAGCGCTGAATTTCAAAATTTTCCAGGGGGTGGGGGAGGGGGTGGGGACAGGCCCCCGAACCGCCCTAGCTGGTCGGCTACTTTTCTACTTCAGCCTTTTTATCAAACAATATTGGCAACCCTGCACGTATAAACGGCTATATACATACACACACACACAAAAAAGAAAAAACAAAACAAGAAACATCAAACTGTTAAGTGTATAGAGACACAGTCATGTTTATTGTAGTGAGGGGTCGGTCAGACCCCCTCTGAGAAAATTGGCTGCATCCGCGCATGCCACATACCAAAAGAATGTAGGACGTTTTGGCCAAGGATCTTTTGGCCTAGGATCTTTTGTTTTCATAATAGATCTATGCAAAATATGGTCTGCAATAATTATAATGTGATCTGAGAAAGAAGTTAATAGCGAGCTCGAAGAGCAGGCCCGAAGGGCCTGCTCGAGAATCGAGCTTTACGGTAACGCAAGTATACTTTCACACTTGGTGATGGATTTGAAAAGTTTCCTCGGAAGTTTTAGAAAAGCGCACCCTAGCGGACTGGTGCTCACAGGAAGTACTTCTTTCCGGAGTGAATACAGAACTTCATTCAATTGCTAAAAATTATTCATAACTCAACAATAATGAAAGAATGATTTCCAGTTGTTTGAAAAAAAAAATATTTGCATTTAAAAGATCAAGCATCGGCCAGAAATTGGAAAAAATGCCATTAATAAGCCGAAAGAAACGGGAACGCGGTAATGACGTCACCGTGACACCGGCTCCCATAAATTTTGCAACATATGATATTCATTGTTATAGGCATGGTGACACTAAATGTAGACTTTTTCAAGTGAATAGGTTCTCCTGAATTCCTGTGACTAGTGAATAGTTTCTTTCTGACAAATAAATGTTGCATAATATTTTTAGATAAATCCGATTTCTTTGAGATCGCTTTGAGGCTTTGCCTTAGTTCATATTAGTGGATCATTTAAATGGAAATTTCGTAAAAAAACAAGTAAATTCATAATTTTAACATGTCCAAAACATTGCGGAATGATACTAATTTCACTTGGGTAATGATTACATTTTACTCGGACTTTATCATAGACTCCCTGTGTAAAATCCCAAACTTTCAACTAAAATAAAAGTATTAAATTGATATAATAGTTCAATGAAACTTCAAAGTTTTGTTGTTTGTAGCATCATCTGGGGCATGTGCAGTGAGAAATCTTAATTTGATTTCTAAAATAGTGTGATATTTATTTCTAAAGTCACTATATGTTCATTGTAAATATACTTCGTTATACCCAAGTGGAAACTGGCACGTACTCGAAAATGCAGCTGTCTGATTGGTCAATTAGAACCCCTAATGTACTGTGATGTCATGATAAAGTTATGAATAGAGAATAATAGGTTAGTGGGGAGAGGGATAACGACAACAGGCCGCGCATGGTATTGTTATGCGCATGTGCAAATATCGTGTAAAAATAGCCATCTAAAAATAGCCATCCCAAATAAAAGTCTATTTTTAGATAACTAGCCCGTTTTCTGTTTTCAATTAACATCATGGAATCGGATGAGGAATTCACTATGAAGAATGACTTTTATCACGGTTTATTTGTGTCTATTGAGGCAGCAAAAAACGTCATTGACGACGTGAATATTTTACTTCTTCCTCATTTCGGAAACAAGACTGAACACGGAATATATGAGTACATAGATAAACATGCCCTAACTGTTGTCATTGTTTGGTAACAACAGCTGGAGCATTGTATATATCAGTACTAAAGTTAACCATGACCCTGCTGTAATGATAGCTAGCAACAGCTTGAGCAAGGGGATATAAGAGTACTACAGATAACCATGCCCCAACTGTTGTCATGGTTTGATAACAACAGCTGGACATAGTATATATCAGTACTATTGTTAACCATGTTTTAGCCGTTGTCGTGGTTCGGTAGCAACAGCGGGAGCGCGGTATATTTGAGTACTATAGTTAACCATGACCTAACAGTTGTAATGCTCCAGTAGCAACCGCTAGTTGAATCCGTCTGAAATATTTTTCCATTAAAGCTTCTTTTTGTTGTGGGCATACTATGCAAATGCGTAGCTCTGGGGCTGTGATGTATGGGTACTATAGATAACCATGTTCGACTTGTTGTCGCTGTTTGGTTAAGTACAGCTGGAGCATGGTATATATCAGTACTAGAGTTAACCATGATACAAAAGTTGTAAGCAACAGACGAAACATGGTACACATGTTGACCATGTTCTGGCTGTTGTTGTGGTTCGATAACAACTGCTGGATGATGGTCAATATGAGTACTATAGATAACCATGCCCTAACTGTTGTCATGGTTTGGTAACAACAGGTAGAGCATGGTATATATCAGTATTACAGATAACCATGTTCTGGCTAGTTCTGTGGTTCAGTAACAACAGTGGGAGCATGGTAAATTGTAGCACTATAGATAACCATGCCCCAACTGTTGTCATGGTTTGGTAACAACAGGTAGAGCATGGTATATATCAGTATTACAGATGACCATGTTCTGACTGTTGTTGTGGTTCAGTAACAACAGTGGGAGCATGGTAAATAGTAGTATTATAGATAACCATGCCCCAACTGTTGTCATTGTTTGGTAACAACAGGAAGAGCATGGTATATATCAGTATTACAGATGACCATTTTCTGACTGTTGTTGTGGTTCAGTAACAACAGTGGGAACATGGTAAATAGTAGTATTATAGATAACCATGCCCCAACTGTTGTCATGGTTTGATAACAACAGGAAAAGCATGGTATATATCAGTAAGACAGATAACCATGTTCTGACTGTTGTTGTGGTTTGATAACAGTGGGATCATGGTAAATAGTAGCACTATAGATAACCATGCCCCAACTGTTGTCATGGTTTGGTAACAACAGTTAGAGCATGGTATATATCAGTATTACAGGTAACCATGTTCTGGCTGTTGTTGTAGCACATTTACCAGTGAGAGTGTTTCTTTCAATAAAGAGCATTGCAACGTATGAATTCCAAAAATGCTAAGATAAAAAGGGACAGAAAAGTGGAAAAAAAACTAAAAGGTTAAAATTTACAGAAGGTAAACCTGGAAATGAATATGTTTCTATGACCTACATTTCCACTGTATAAAACTGAAATCATCAAGGAAAGGAGCTTCTATAAAATCTGATTTACTGCCGATCTACAATGCAAAATTTCCCCATTATTTAAAAAAGGAAGGACCTTCTCTAGCTTTGTTCTGATGTTACAATATCTCAGAATTCCATCAGTATTTCAAGAATATTCATTCTGAAAAAGCAGCCAGAAACTGCCTATCAGAACCAGACATGTTGGAAGTAAGTAATGACTGTGATATTGAATAGTTGTTAAAAGTACAAAAGAGTTGTTTTGTTTTAAGAGGTACTATATACTAGAAACAGATGGGAAAATATTCTTTTACTAATATCTAGAATGGATTGTTGAAACTTTATGTGGTGTAATTGTTTTCCAATTTAAGCATAATCTGTAATTTTATACACATTTTACTCAACATTTCTATTTGTACTAAGTGCACATATTTCCTTAGTCTTTGTAAATCATGTCATAGGGTTTGATAGTTTTGTTATAAGTGCACTTGTGACAGTATGGCATCCAATAAAATCAACATTATTGCAATTTTTTAGAGTACTAAGTGCACTTAACACATTTGAATCTTCGAATTATTTTGCAGTTTGTTGTATGCCAGATTGAGTTAAGTACAATTTTACTATTAAACCAATTTAATTTTTGAGAAGTCTTCCTATATTATAACAACATTGTTGACTATGATATAACTAAATCATACCTAAATATTCCCATTCAATAAAAAGTTTTATGTGTCTGAAACCTTCTTTTGCGTTTCTCTCTACTATTTGAAAAATGGACTTATACCGTTCTGGCGTTAACACCTCGATATCGGTATTACAGATAAACATGTTCTGGCTGTTGTTGTGGTTCGGTAACAACAGCTGGAGCATGGTATATATGAGTACTATAGATAACCATGCTCCGACTTTTACAATGGTTCGGTAATAGCATCTGCAGCATGTATGATTCTGATACAGACAATGCTCCAACTGTTGTAACACAACCATGACAACAGTTGGTGCCTAATTATCTTTAGTACTGAAACAGATGCTCCGGCTGTTGGTATCGGACCATGACAACAGTCAAAGCATGTTTATCTATAGTACTGATACAAACAATGATCTAATTGTTGTTAAACAACCACGAGAATAGTTGGGTCCTGAGAATATATATAGTACTGATACAGACCGTACTCTAGCTGTTGTTACACAAACATGACAACAGTTGCGGCCTGTTTATCTATAGTACTAATATAGACGATTCTCTAGCTGTTGTAACACAACCATCATAACATTTTGGGCCTGGTTGGCTATAGTCCTGGTATGGTACAAACCATGCTCTAGCTGTTGTTATACAACCACGACAACAATTGGGGCCTGGTTACTTTTAGTACTGAAGGAAACCATGCTCTATCTGTTGTTACCGGTCAATGACAACAGGCGTAGCATGTTTATCTATTGTACTGATACAGAACATGCTCTAGCTGTTGCTACCGGACCATGACAATAGTTGGGACCTCGTTATCTACAATACTGATACAGATCATGCTGTAGCTGTTGTTACCGGACCATGACAACAGTTGGAGATATATAGTACTGATACATACCATGCTCCAGCTGTTGTAACGCAACCTTGACAATTGTTGGGGCCTGTTTATCTATTGTACTAATACAGACCATGCTCTACCTGTTCTTACACAACCATGAGAACAGTTGGGGCCAGGTTATCTTAAGCAATGATACAGACCATGCTCCGTCTATTGGTTCCGGACCATGACAACAGTCAGAGCATGTTAACCTATAGTACGGATACAAATCATGCTCTTACTTTATTTTACTTATTTTGTTGGGTTTAAGGTCGCACCGACACAATTATAGGTCATATGGCGACTTTCCAGCTTTGATGGTGGAGGAAGACCCAAGGTGACCCTCCGTGCATTATTTCATCACGAGCGGGGACCTGGGTAGAACCACCGACCTTCCGTAAGCCAGCTTGATGGCTTCCTAACATGAGCAATTCAACGCCCCACGTTAGGCTCGAACCCACATCGATCATGCTCTTACTGTTGTTACACAACCATGACAACCGTTGGGGCCTTGATATCTAAAGTAGTGATGCAGAACATGCTCCAACTGTTGTAGCACAACCATGACAACAGTTGGGGCCTTGTTATCTATAGTACTGGTACAGAAGATGCTCCAGCTGTTGTAACAAAACCATGAAAACAGTTGGGCCCTGGTTACATTTAGTGCTGATACAAACCATGCGCTAGCTGTTGTTACACAGCCATGAAAACAGTTTGGGCCTGGTTATCTATAGTACTGATACAAACAATGCTCTGTCTGTTCTTACCGGTCCATGACAACAGCCGGAGCATCTTTATCTATTGTATTGATATAGACCTTGCTCAAGCTGTTGCTTCCGGACCATGACAACAGCCATAGCAGGTTATTGTACTGATACGGACCATCCTCTGGCTGTTGTAACACAACCATGAGGGAAGTTGGGTCCTAGGTATCTACAGTACTAATACAGACCATGCTGTAGCTGTTGTAACCGGACCATGACAACAGCCGGAGCATGTTCATCTATAGTACTGATACAGACCATGCTCCAGCTGTTGTTTCCGGATCATGACAACAGCCGGAACATGTTTATCTATAGTACTGATAGATATCATGATCCAGCTGTTGTAACGCAACCTTGACAATTGTTGGGGCCTGTTTATCTATAGTACTAATACAGACCATGCTCTACCTGTTCTTACACAACCATGACATCAGTTAGGGCCAGGTTATCATTAGTACTGATACAGATTATGCTCCGTCTCTTGGTACCAGACCATGACCACAGCCAGAGCATGTTTACCTATAGCAGTTATACAGAACATGCTCTAACTGTTGTTACCCAACCATGACAACAGTTGGAGTCTGGTTATCTATAGTACTAATACAGACAATGCTCCAGCTGTTGTAACACAACCATGACAACAGTTGGGGCCTGGTATCTAGAGTAATGATACAGACCATTCTATAGCGGTTGTCACACAACCATGGCAATAGTTGGGGCCTTGTTATCTAAAGTACTGATACAGAACATGCTCCAGCTGTTTTAAAACAACCATGACAACAGCTGGGGCCAGGGTATCTAAAGTAATGATACAGACCATGATGTAGCTGTTGCAAAAACAACCATAACAAAAGTTTGGGCATGTTTATCTAAAGTACTGATACAGACAATGCTCCAGCTGTTGTAACACAACCATGAAAGCAGTTGGGGCCTGGTTTTATTTAGTACAGATACAGATCATGCTTTAGCTGTTGTAATACAACCATGACAACAGTTGGGTCCTTGTTTTCTACATTGTATAGTACTGATACAATCCATGCTCTTTCTGTTGTAACCGAATCATGACAACAGCTGGAGCATTTTTAACCATAGTACTGATTTATACCATACTCCAGCTGTTGTAACACAACCATGAAAACAGTTGGGGCCTGGTTATATTTAGTACTGATTTAGACCATGCTCTAGCTGTTGTTACCGGTGAACGACAACAGCCGCAGCATATTTATCTATTGTAATGATATAGACTATGCTCTAACTGTTGCTATCGGACAATAACAACAGCCGGAGCAGGTTTATCTATTGTACAGATACAGACAATGCTCTTGCTGTTGTACACAACCATGAAAACAGTTGGGGCCTTGTTATCTATAGTACTGATACAGACCATGTTCTAGCTGTTGTAACACAACCATGACAACAGTTGGGGCCAGGTTATTGTTAGTAATAATACAGATTATTCTCCGGCTATTGTTACCGGACCATGGCCACATTTAGAGCCTATTAAACATATATTACTTCTACAGACCATGCCCTAACTGTTGTTACACAATCATGACAACAGTTGGGGTCTGATTATCTATAATACTGATACAGACCATGCTTTAGCTGTTGTAACCGGACCATGACAACAGCCGGAGCATGTTCATCTATAGTACTAATACAGACCATGCTCCAGGTGTTGTTACACAACCATGACAACAGTTGGGGCCTGTGTATTTATAGTATTAATACAAACCATGCTCCATCTGTTGTTACCGGTCCATGTCAACAGCCGGAGCATTTTATCTTTTGCACTGATATAGACCATGTTCTAGCTGTTGCTACCGGACCAACAGCCGGAGCATGTTTATATATTGTACTGATACAGGCCATGCTCTAGCTGTTGTAACACAACCCTGACAATAGCTGGGTCCTGGGTATCTGTAGTACTAATACAGACCATGCTCTTGTTGTTGTTACACAACTATGAGAATAGTTGGGACTTGGTCATCTACAGAACTGATGCAGACCATGCTCCAGCTGTTGTTGGCTAACCATGACAACAGCCGTAGCCTGTTTATCTATAGTACTAATACAGACCATGCTCTAGCTGTTGTAACACAACCATGACAACAGTTTGGGCCAGGTTATCGTTAGTACTAATACAGATTATTCTCCGGCTATAGTTACCGGACCATGGCCACAGTCAGAGCCTGTTTACCTATAGTACTGCTACAGATCATGCCCTAACTGTTGTTACACAATCATGACAACATTTGGTGTCTGATTATCTATAGTACTGATACAGTTCATGCTGTAGCTTTTGTAACACAACCATGACAACAGTTGGGGTCTGGTTATCTAAAGCATTGATGCAGACCATGCTGTACCTGTTGTAACACAACCATGACAATAATTGGGGTCTGGGTATCTAAAGTACTGATGCAGACCATGATGTAGCTGTTGTAACACAACCATGACAAACGTTTGGGCATGGTCATCTAAAGTACTGATACAGACAATACTCCAGCTAATGTAACACAGCCATGAAAGCATTTGGGCCTGGTTATATTTAATACAGATACAGATCCTGCTCTAGGTGTAGTCACACAACCATGAGAATAGTTTGGGCCTTGTTATCTACATTACTGACACAGACCATGCTGTAGCTGTTGTAACCGGACCATGACAACAGCCGGAGCATGTTCATCTATAGTACTGATACAGACCATACTCCAGCTGTTGTTACACAACCATGACAACAGTTGGGGCCTGTTTATTCATAGTACTAATACAGACCATGCTCAATCTGTTGTTACCGATCCATGACAACAGCCGGAGCATTTTATCTTTTGCACTGATATAGACCATGCTCCAGCTGTTGTTTCCGGACCATGACAACAGCCGCAGCATGTTCATCTATAGTACTGATACAGACCATGCTCCAGCTGTTGTTTCCGGATCATAACAACAGCCGGAGCATGTTTATGTATAGTACTGATACATATCATGCTCCAGCTGTTGTAACGCAACCTTGGCACTTGTATGTTTATTTATAGTACTAATACAGACCATGCTCTACCTGTTCTTACACAACCATGACATCAGTTAGGGCCATGTTATCATTAGTACTGATACAGATTATGCTCCAGCTGTTGGTAGCAAACCATGTCCACAGTCAGAGCATTTTTATCTATAGTACTTATACAGAACATGCTCTAACTGTTGTTACCCAACCATGACAACAGTTGGGGTCTGGTTATCTATAGTACTGATGCAGACAATGCTGCAGCTGTTGTAACACAACCATGACAACATTTGGGGTCTGGTTATCTAAAGTAATGATGCAGACCATGATGTACCTGTTTATATTTAGTACTGATACAGACCATGCTCTAGCTGTTGTTACCGGTCAATGACAACAGCCGAAGCATATTTATCTATTGGAATGATATAGACTATGCTCTAGCTATTGCTACCGGACAATGACAACAGCCTGAGCAGGTTTATCTATTGTACTGATACAGACCATGCCCTAGCTGTTGTAACACAACCATGAGAAAAGTTGTGTCGTTGGTATCTATAGTACTAATACAGACCATGCTCTAGCTGTTGTTACACAACCATGAGAATTGTTTGGGCCTTGTTACATTACCGATACAGACCATGCTGTAGCTGTTGCCGGACCATGACAACAGCCGGAAATGTTCATCTATAGTACTAATACAGACCATGCTCCAGGTGTTGTTACACAACCATGACAACAGTTGGGGCCTGTGTATTTATAGTAATAATACAGACCATGCTCCATCTGTTGTTACCGGTCCATGACAACAGCCGGAGCATTTTATCTTTTGCACTGATACAGACCATGCTCTTGCTGTTTCTACCGGACCATGACAACAACCGGGGCATGTTTATCTATTGTACTGATTTATACCATACTCCAGCTGTTGTAACACAACAATGACCACATTTGGGGTCTGGTTATCTATAGCACTGATACAGAGCATGCTCTAGCTGTTGTTACCGGTCAATGACAACAGCCGCAGCATGTGTATCTATTGTAATGATATAGACTATGCTCTAGCTGTTGCTACCGGACAATGACAACAGTCGGAGCAGGTTTATCTATTGTAATGATACAGACCATGCTCTAGCTGATGTAACACAACCATGAGAAAAGTTTGGGCCAGGTTATCGTTAGTACTAATACAGATTATTCTCCGGCTATTGTTACCGGACAATGGCCACAGTCAGAGCCTGTTTACATATAGTACTGCTACAGACCATGCCCTAACTGTTGTTACACAATCATGACAACAGTTGGGGGTCTGATTATCTATAGTACTGATACAGACCATGCTGTAGCTTTTGTAACACAACCATGACAACAGTTGGGGTCTGGTTATCTAAAGTAATGATGTAGACCATGCTGTACCTGTTGTAACACAACCATGACAATAATTGGGGTCTGGCTATCTAAAGTACTGATGCAGACCATGATGTAGCTGCTGTAACACAACCATGACAAAAGTTTGGGCATGGTTATCTAAAGTACTGATACACACAATGTTCCAGCTGATGTAACACAATCATGAAAGCAGTTGGGACCTGGTTATATTTAGTACAGTTACAGATCATGCTCTAGCTGTTGTACACAACCATGACAACAGTTGGGGCCTTGTTATCTATAGAACTGATACAAACCATACCGGTCAAAGACAACAGCCGGAGCAGGTTTATCTATTGTACTGATACAGACCATGCTCTAGCTGTTGTAACACAACCATAAGAAGCGTTTGGTCATTGGTATCAATAGTACTAATACAGACCATGCTCTAGGCTTTGTTACACAACCATGACAACAGTTGAGGCCTTGTTATCTATCGTACTTATACACACCATGCTCTATCTGTTGTTACACAACCATGACAACTGTTGAGGCCTTGTTATCTATAGTACTTATACACACCATGCTCTATCTGTTGTTACACAACCATGACAACAGTTGAGGCCTTGTTATCTATAGTACTTATACAAACCATGCTCTATCTGTTGTTACACAACCATGACAACAGTTGGGGCCTGGTTATCTATAGTACTTGTACAGACCTACTTTAGCTGTTGTTACCGGACCATGACATCAGTTGGAGCCTATTTATCTGTATTTATGATACAGATCTTGCTCTGACCATGACAACAGTGGGTGCATGGCTAAAGTAATTTCAAAACAGTACAAATAACGTTTGTAGAAAAAAAAATGATGCAAATATGATCAAATTCTGCACAGTTAACTTTTGTGTATACCATTCGATATAGCATTAATATTTCAAACGGTGCGTGCCGTGGAAAGAATTGTGATACCTTATCTTCATATATATGTCAAATATTGAAGCAGCCATTTCAATGTATGTTGCCACAAAAAGTAAACTTATGATACCGTATTTTTTGCCTCGTAAATGACCTATAGGCTGCTCCATGAGGGATATGTCACTGGGTGAGAAAACTGTACAGCGTAACCAGGACTCGAACCCGGGGCCTTTCGCTTACTGGACGAACTCTTTTGACAGAGCTACCCGGTCCCTTACACATTTTATCCACTTTAAACATAGTTTGAATTGTAGAGAACGGCATTCATTTTTCTCGTTAGTTATCATAAGGGCAATGACTGTGAATTTAAAGGCTAAAATAACTCTAAAAGAGATATGTAAGATTAGAATTTTAATCATAAAACATCATAATTAGGTTCAGGAAATACATGCTGTTTTGCTTCCTCTGAAGTGCATGTCTAACTAACAATTTTAACTTGAAAGCAATGATGTCTACAAAAGGAAACACTAAGTTACAGGGAGTTTTGTTGCATATGTTTTATATTCAAACATTATTTTAAATGTTCTGCTGGCGATTTTTGTTTATTTGTATGTTTGTCTACTTGCTTTACATGAATTAAATATTTTGAACCATACCTCAAAACTTTCTATTTCAAGGTAATTAATTATTTTGAACAAAATTGCATTAAACGTTGCAGTTTCATGGTGTAAGTGTAACCTATGTATATAAGAAAAAATATACGAATTCAAATTGCACTAACCAGTTCCAGTTAAATGAAACTACTACATCGTTATTTCATCCGCATACGTGTCCACTTGATAGTTTTCAAGGCCACATAAACGGAAAAAATGAGACAAATCAGGCTTATAATCATTTTGTTGTATGTTACATAACGTTGACAACCCTACTAAGTCATATTGTACGGTAGGATACGTCACAATATGGAACTTAAATGATATGTATAAATGTTGGAATTTCCGACATCTATAAAAAGTAACCAATTGACGCATGCGCATTTTGCAACCATGCGCGGCCTGTTGTCGTTATCCCTCTCCCAGGTTAGTGCCGTAGATGAGAAAGTTTATCTGGCGAGGTGGAGGAGGTTATCGGGTGAGCCGAAGGCATATTCGTAATGACGTCACTTATATAATGACGTAATCACCGACGCAGTAATGTGGTTACAATTAAAAATCGCAACAACTTCTTCGTTTTTGAATAAAAACTCATTATTTGACTGTTGGGACATTTCCAACACAATGGTGATGGTTTCAATGCAAAATTTCATATGACAACAATATCGATCATAAGGTCACATTGATCAACTGACCGTATATCACTGGTCACGTGTCAACTGACGGTATATCAAAAAAGATATACGGCACCCTGATATCGGGTCGAAAATACTGCAAGTGACAGGATAAACATGTATATATGTATACATGTAAGAAAGATTAAAAAAAATAACATGAGTTGGTTTTATTATCGGTTTAATTTGTTCAAATATACATTAACGTTTTTTAGAATAATCTCCAGACCATATTTTGCATGTTGTTATGGAACCACAATTTATTTTTGGCCAAAACGTCCTATCCAGAAAATTTGCCTGGCCAAAACATCCTAGGCCGAAACATCCTAGGCCAAAACGTCCAGGCCAAATTGTCCGTGGCAAAAACATCCGTCCACTATAAAAATCATCCCTTTTCATAATTAATAGTACTTTCCAAATTGAAAGATAGACAAGTTCATTATTGTAATTTAGCATGGTAAGGATTAAGTTTCTGATATCGTGTCTAAATAGAAATATCATATTTGCGTGACTTGAATAGGTACTGCTGACAAACACTACTACAACATGTAATAACAATAACTTCATCAATATCTCAATTTTAGAATAGCAGACTTAACTAAGTAATAACAATATTTTTCGTGTAATTTGGGCCAGGATCTTTACTCAGTAAATATTTACGGAACAACTCTGTTTACGATGTGAATTTTAAATTTGTTCTGATTCTTTCTACTGTCATACGATTCATGAAATAAGGGTAAAAATCGTAAAAACAAATTTCATGAAAGAAAGGGAAAAGACTATATAAAGACAGAAATATATTACAACGCAAAAACCATAAAACCATAAAATACTTATAGTAAGTGGGGTAACATATCTTTTATGACCCGCCTTGAAACAACACTGACCGGATATTATTTACCCCTAGGCAATATTGTAATACACAATAAAAGTCAAAGGGTAATTTTAAGTTATTTGTTACAATTAAATCAAATAATAGATATCGCATTTTTTTTTTAAAACGAATGATTAAAGAATGTACCAAAAACATGCATTAATTTAAGAATACAGAATAATATATACAATGGAGGTTCGGAAAGAAGCAGAATTATCAGTTCATCAAGGCTATCTTTCAAATTAACGTTTGGTCATATTATGAATAACAGAAAATGATTTAAAAAAAAAAAAAAAAAAAAAAAAAAAAAACTTTTATAATCCTATATGAAGAAAAAATGATGACCGCGTCGGAGATCGGACCCGGACCGCCGCGGCAATAAAAAAGTCTCCAGATCCTTCGGCAAAAAATAATAATGGTAACTGGAAATTAATAAATTAATCGTCGTTATATTTCTTAAGAATGCTTTGAAACTCAATTACTGACAGACTATATTTTACGGAAAGACATGAGAATTAGTTGCTTTAAGTATATTTTGCGATGAAAATTAAAAGCATTTGTATATTTAATGCGAACTGAACACTAAATCCTCCCTAGCGTTATTTTAAACGACAGCGGATCTAGGTTTCGGCGTTTCTGAGTTCAACAATCAATTTGTTTTAAATTGTCTAATTACAATTTCTTTTTTTTTTTTTTTTTTTTTTTTTTTTTTTTTTTTTTTTTTTTTTTTTTGTCAATGTGAAGTTGCCTACAATTTATAGGCTTTGAGATATAACAATTTGT